>NC_083319.1:10220936-10308436 GCF_963455315.2 Globicephala melas
TCAAAAATTAGTTCATATAACACACTGATGGAATATAACTTATGTTTATAGAGTCCATCATTTTCTGGCATTCCGTTTCTGTACTTGGTCAGAGTCGAAAGGTCAGGAACCACGAAGTCAGTAAGTTCCTAAGGATATCCTCACTATCACATCACTGCTCTAACAAGTGGTGAGCAGGAGGAAATTCAGACAAGTCAAGCACCCACACCCCATACACAGTTAAAAGAATTTCATTTTTTTTCCTCTACTGATTCCAAAGAAGAAGTATGACGAGAAAAACTGGAGGGTTCTCACTTATTTGAATAACAAGTGAAAATCTAAAAATACCTTCACTGTACGTTATTACCAACTATAGCAGTGGGTTTTATAGTGACAGCCCTGTGCTATAATTTCTGAGAAAACCTCAACATAAAGCTCCATAAACCCAACCAGTCCTGTAATGTATCGCCTTATCTAACACACAATCATTTCAAACACAACTTTTCATGTTAGTATAATTTGTTCAAAAATGGTAATAAATACATCCTTGAAGCCAGAGAAATCACTGCACAATCTATTGTAACTTGTTCTTACTAGAACTGACAGTTAATCCTCGACCCAAGATCCAATGTAGAATATTCCAATATCACTTGGTTTAATTAAAGATATTCATTATACACATATCTTTTAATGGACCAACACTCCGAATCAACATTATAAATAATCTGGGCCAACTGCAGAGTAATGTCTGTGAACAATTATCACAAAACTAAAACATGGATGGCTGTCAGTCGGTGGCAGAGTTCTTGCTTTCACAATAAATATAAAATCAATTTCCTGTTCTAGTTCCTATTCCAAGTTGAAAATGATATATCTGACTATGAGTTCCAACTACCTTCATCCTTAGGGGTTTTTTTTGTTTGTTTTTTTTTTAAAGAAGAGAGGAGAAAAGAAAGAAACTTATGAGACCACCTAAGTCAATTCTTCCTCATTTGAGGGCACTTGGATAGTAAAGGTTTCTACATAATGTGCACATATGAGCTTGCCATTTCACATATATATATACATATATATATATATTTCTTTAAATGCTGTGATTTCCCCCATCAAATGCCACTCAAGTATTTCAAAAGTCCCTCCCATAATTCCACTATAAATTCCTATTTACAAAGGCTCAGTACATCTGAAAGCTAGTAGTAACCTTTCATTTAAAAAATAATAATATGCAGTTTCAAAAGCTTTTTGTTCCCATTTCAATCAAAAATAACTTCAGGGCTTCCCTGGTGGCGCAGTGGTTGAGAGTCCGCCTGCCGATGCAGGGGACACGGGTTCGTGCCCCGGTCTGGGAGGATCCCACATACAGTGGAGCGGCTGGGACCGTGAGCCATGGCCGCTGAGCCTGCGCGTCCGGAGCCCGTGCTCCGCAACGGGAGAGGCCACAGCGGTGAGAGGCCCGCGTACCGCAAGAAGAAAAAAAAAGGAAAAATAACTTCATATGTTTCAAATGAAATTTTGCAAGTAATCAGAGACTAATGAAGACTCATTGATTTAACTAGTTAAGGGAGTCTGAGAAGAGAATGAGAATTTAAAGCAACCAAGTATTTCATTTAGAAGAGCAGCTAATGTGTAGGTACACTAAGTCCTCTTCACTAAGAAATACAATCAGGACTCTTGTCTCAGGAGACTCTCATCCCCCTCTGTGTGCACATTCCTGACTCCCACTAACATTAACAAGCACCATACATGCACTCGGAGGAGATGCCAGCCTTGGTAGTATGTATGCATGGCAGCTGTGGTGACTAAATAATCCATACGGCTCTGAAGAGAAGTTATGGTTTGTTGGGTCTAGAGGCACAGCTACAGTGGTGGAATTCAGACGCTAGAAGCAAGCCTCAATCTGAATGCTTGATCCAAACCCTCTCCTGTCTAACCATACCTCAGATTGTAGTTAAGCCTGGGATTGGAAATTCTATCCCTAGCATGGTTTATACAGGTAGAAGTTCCATATTTGAGGAAACCTTAATTTTTTCACAGGCCCAGAGTTCTGTCCTCCTCCCCATCCACCACTCCTAACCCAGCATTCACTCATGCATTTCCCCACAATATATAGGAAATCACATAGTAGTTTTATAGAGAGAAAATCAAAGGCCTGGCTTAAACCACAAAAGCAAAATCAGAATCAAGTATGAAACTCCATCTTCAACACGAAAATCAAATAATACAGTAATCTTAACACAAGAGATATATGCTGAAATGTAAATGCCACAGGTTGTGTAAAGGGCAGAATTTAACCATTAATTCTAATTCTTCCCAGCAATTAGAAGTAGGTACTTAAGTCAGAGTCTTAATGCTCATTTAATATAGTTTCCTGAAGCCCAATTCAACAACTTCTTCATCCTTTCCAATGAAAAATATTCTTATGAAGTTCAGTTTATACTGAAGACATGGGTGCATAAGCACACATACAAGTTTACACTTCTGAAAAGAAGTGATAACAGTTCACTAGCCATTTTGCTGAAATTGGGCTTTAGAAAAAAAAGACTAGATGACACAAAGTTCTTAGTATACTTTCATATATAGAGAACACAATGAAAACTTCGTATTTGTTATCCCCAGTTAGGTCAGTTAATATTCAGAAAAATTCTTTAATATTACATCTAAATAATCATGGGGGGGAAATCCACCAATGTTCTAGAAGCTTCTGGAGACCTTTCAATCAATTTTATTTATATGCAAAACCAAGAGAAACTTTAAAAAAAAAAAAAAACACAAAGCTCCTCCTGATGCTAAAGCTCTCAATTTACTGACAGGCAAATGGCTTCATGCTGCCACTTAATCTCATTTCTTGCATAATGCCCTCTAATTAGCATATCAAAGTGAATTAATACTTCTAGGGCATTAGCAATGGGGAAATCTGCTCCAGGCTCACAATAGCAGTTAAGAGAGAGCCAAGAAATCCTCAAAAACACCACAAACCACTTTGCATTGCAAAACTGTTCAATTTATTTATCCTCTCTCTCTAAACACTTTTACCGCACACTGTTTTACTACTGTTCACCAAACAAAATGATAATTGCCAAAGTTACCAGCATCTGTAATGCCTGTTTAGAATCTTAATTTAGATTATGTTGCAGATAATTTCTATATGCAACCATTTGTTCTATTATAAATGTTAATATAGAAACAGAGAAAATGTTGACATTCTCAGTTAATTTGAGTTTGAAATAAAATTTTATGGGATTTTTAAATTTATTAATTTTTTAATGTAAAAAGCCACCTGCTGGACTGTGATGCATAAGAAATATGCTTTGAAAACTGATGTATCACATAAAACAAAACAAAACAAAAAATCATTTTGCCATAACATATGTTGAGTCTCCCAAATAATGGTTTAAACATTGTGAAGAAACAACGCATTAAAAGGATACATTGTATACCAAGTTCTCATTAATATGATCACACAAAAAGGGTTATTGTTCAAAACAGCTTAACATTTGTAAAGCACTTAAATTGAAGAAAACAAGTACAAAACTTTTAACAATGATTTTTATCCATAATTACTTTTAAATGTTTTCAGTCCAAATGAGTTACTATCACGTAGATATAGTCAGTTAAAAAAAAAAGCTATGCCAATTCAACTTAACACATCCTATCACACCAATTTTTTTTTACTAGACATACACTCAAATTTAGTACCAAAGCAAACTACTGTTACTATCAAAAACTACAAACATCTTATATTTATGGAATATGCCTATTTTAAAAATAACAATAAAGAAGAGATTCTGGTTACTATTCTGCCTACAAAGCGGGTAATTAGAATCAAGTGTTGAAGATTAATGAAATTTATTTTCAAATATGTTCTGTGTCTAAAGGTATATAAAAAGATGGGTTTTTTTCCAGAGGCTCATTCAAGCATTTCCTGCTAATTTATTTGCTAAATATAACACTATCACATAGCTGTGATAGCAATTTGTGTGTCTGATTAACTTCTATAACTTCGTAAAAAATCTTTTAGCCAGATCTAAAAAACTTTGACCAATTCACACTACACAGTGATATAAATTATTTACTCTCTTCATACGTAAAGACTCAAATGGCCTACTGAAGTAGAGCAAATGCTTGAAAAGGTCAACATGGGAGGGGGGTGTGCAAGCTTTGTTAGTCAGTTACTACCTAAATCATGCTGATCACACTGATAAATGGCTAAAACACAAGACTGCTGAGAAAACAAATAAAACATAATTCTCATAGTGTCAATATTGAAGTAATAAATACCTAAAGTTGTTCACGTGTACATAGAGGAAAAATAATCTAAAAATCCTTATTTAACTTGATGTGTTTGGTGCTGATGCGTTAAGTATTTATTCTGAATAGATACCTCAATGGTATGAGTACAAAATAAAGCGATGACTGATTTAGGGTGTGGTTCATGAAATGTGGTTTTCATTCTTCATAGCCGTACTTCATGGAACTTCATCCTACACAATGCCACCATAGACTATCAAAATATACATAATCTAAATAAAACATTAAACTTAAATGTCTTGGAAGTAGCCATTTACAAAATTTGTAAACAGAAATCTAAAAGTACAAGCAAAATTAATTAAAAGGAAAAGGATCCTAACATGAAAGATATACACACATATATTTTATGAAAGCCAGTGAACCAATGTGTTCTTTGAGGCAAGGCAAGGCTTCCTTTGCCACTGTATTAATATACTTCTGATTCAGAATAAAATTATGTAAATTAGTATAATAAAATAACATAGTAAAGTCCCAAATAAAAACCAGAACTACACAAATCTATAATAAAATGAAGTCCACTAAAACTGAGGCATGAAAGAATTACTTGTACAGATCAAGTTAGTATTGACAATAGGGTTCAATATCCTTTTACTGGGAAGAAAAAAAAAGGGTTGGAAGACAGGTCCATACTTTAAAGATAATACCTGCTTGATACCTTAGATCATGAAGTTCCAAACCAGTAGAGAAGTAAGATTTTTTTTTCTAAGTTGTCTATGAACGTATTACATGTATTGTCTTCTAAGGATGGGAGAGGAAGAGTAAAGAAAGTTAGAAAAACATCACTCTTTTACATCCTCCCTCAAAATTTCCTTAAAAAGCTCCAGTAAGTTAAACAAATCTATAAAAATAGAAAACAAAAAATATTCTTAAACTGCTCTGAGGAAAAATTTGTAATAAAGCAATACAATTTATGACATTTCCAAGATAAACTAACTTTGTATTTTTTCCCGTTTAAGCATTTAATATTTCCAATGTAAACAAGCCATAATGCCTAAAACTGATATGAAATTTACAACGTTAAAGGTCCATTAAAATTTGCTTCAAAATAATTTTGAAAGGGTGGGAGTTACAGAGAACACAAGATTGGCCAAGTGTTGCTAACTGCTGAAGGTGGGCAATGAGTTCATAGGGATTCAAGTTTCTCTTCTCTATGTATATTTTACATTTGAAGTTGTTCATAATAGAAAGTTTTTTAAAACTAGAAAATAAGTTCACAAAAATGAATCATGTATGGAACAGTGCATTTGTTTTTAAAACTTTGGAACAAATAATGATAACTATATTGGAAGTATCTCAAGAGCAACTTAAAAGAATGTACGCAACATATATAACATTTAGACTCACATATAACAGTTTTCACCTTTCTTGTTAAATTTTCACTCGATGGAATATTTGGGTTTTATACACTGGGAATTGAAGAATTACATGGCACTGAAGAAGAAAAATGAACAAATTTTTATATTGAAGCATTAAAATAAAAGAAAACAGACCAGAAAGACACCATGAGTCTCTAAACCTTCAGAGTCAGAATTAAATAGAGAGGTGTTGACTGAGAGTACTTGCCTTACCCCTCTGAAAGCTAGTCACACTTACAGCAGTAAAGATAAAAAGTTTAATCATATATATCATATTCTAAATGCATATAAAAACTCACAAGCTACCTTCTTGATCCACTTTTGATATGTAAAATCCTTATGACTCTTTCTAGGGAGGGTTCCTTTAAAAGGAAAGCATTTTTAATAGTAATTTCCTTCTTCTCCTTAAACATAAAAAATACTTCAACCAGTCCAACCAGGCAAGCAGGCCTTTCTCTTCCCCTGCGGACACCTCCTGCAGTAGAGAAGTTCATTAAGTTTTATGATCTTCCCAAGTCAGTCCTGCTTATAAGCCTCACAAAGGCCACAAATCTGGCAAACCATCATGTATGCCATTAGACATTACTAGTAAATGAATGCTATTTAGGGTTTGTGGTGGCAATAAATCAGAGTTTGGTTGGCAGCTATCAATGTGGAGTATTTTAACCTACCGTTTAGAAAGGAAAAGGTTATGTTGATTTTTTTTTAATACACAACATTTTTTAACAATATGACTCAGATTATATACTGTTGAACTTTCATTTTAAAATTTTTTTAATACATTTTTTTCTCAAAAAGAGCCATTTCCTTCATTCAAACTCTCATAATTAAGGGCTTTGGAAAGAAGACAGATTTATGAGGATGGAATCCTCTCACAAAGTACTTCAACAATCAAGATTAAGGTGGCCAGAAAGATGTGAGGGAATGCCCCCAAAGAAGTATGTAGATTAGGAGACCTCATAGCATCACGGATATTTAATGATAGATAGATGGTAAAATATGGCTAAAAAAAAAGAGAGAGAGAAAGAAATCTTAACATATCAACAATTACCTCACTGGTTGCTTACTTAGTTTAAAATGGACAAATATCTTGTTTTAAAGCCTGTAACTTTCAGGTGCTTTCAAAATGCATAAATACCAAAATTCAACAATGACATATTTCTGCCCCAAAATAACTGTATGATAAATTTTATGAAAGAACACATTTTCAAGAAAAAGCAAGCATCTCATAGTATACTTTTCCTATCTCTGAACAAGAAAAAAATATAATTATGGTAGATTACTCATTTATATGTCAAAAAGGAAAAATACCTTTTCTTATTTGGTAGGAGGGAAAAAAGATGTTTTCCAAACTAAATCCCTCATGTGCATCAGAACTTGCAGTGCTCACTGCCTGATCAGAAACCTCAAAATCTACTGGGCAGATCTACAAATACGTGGATTTTTTTTTAATGATTTTGTCTTATTTTAGAAAAAGCATAACTGAAATGACATTATCCATTGAAAGGACAGCTTTACCCCCCATCTCCCCACTAGTCAACCCCTTACCCCTCTATTGTGCAGGATAGAGTCATCACGTAATGTTCCCAGTTTCTATTACAAATGACTAGGTAAACTTTCTCTAGGTTATAGAGAATTAATCTTTGGATACTATGTTATTAGATTTAATAAAATGATTTTTTTAAAGCATTATGCAATATACATTATATCCTACAATGCTTATTTTATAAGTTCACTGTTTCCAAAGCATGACTGTGGGAACAGATTGGGGGTGTGGGGGGAGGCCTGGAATTTGCTGTCCCAGTTTCTTTGCTTCGGTAACACTAATGTCTACACAGCTGTTTTATTTCAAATCAAGGATTCTGAGTCCAGCGTCCCTGTCTCCTTCTAAGACTAGTTTTGGAGTGAGGTGGAGCTATGGGTAGCAGGGGAGAAAGGAAAGCAGAGAAAGAGCTTCACCCCCATCAATCATTCAGTACTTAAATCCCGTCCCTCTCGAGCTCAGAGAGGCTGGCAGGAAGATGCCTCTGCCCAAGACAGCCGCCTTTACTCTTTGTCGGCTGTTGGCTTTTACAAAAGAGATAACGTGCAAACTTGGATCCGCTGGCCAAAGCACAAAAAGAGGATCTAATTTACAAGTTATCACTGAAAGCCTCACAAACAATTTTCAAAACACAAAAATTTCTTTTGTCAGCTACCTCTTGCTTCTTAAACAGCAAGCGCCCTGCCAAAGCTCTCTCTGCCAGTAATCCCAGACTCTGAAAAGGCTTGTTTCTTTTTCGTAACTCACCTTTGACATGAGGTTGACTATACTTTCCTTTCAGAATGGTGTAACTTAAGTCTTGTGCAAATAAGCAACTAGAGGACTTACGCTTCCTAATTGAATTCTGCCTGCTGCTAAACGTCTAAACAAGAAAAGCAGTTTGCTGGGTTTGGTTCTCAAGCTAGCTAGGCCAAAACTTTAAAAAGGCAAAATAATAAATACAAATCATGAGGAGGGGGTGAGAGGGGAGGGACATCAATCCCCTCTCCTAGTAACATAAAGCCGTATAAAGTTGAATCAATCTTAATATTCACAACATAGTCAATACCCCAGTGCTTAGCTGTCAGCAGAAACTGAAGTGGAGCCCTGATAGCAAGAAAACCCTTGGACATTAAGCAACATAATTTACTGAGAATTACACACTTTTAGGCTTCTAAACTGAGAATCTTCAAGATTTAATGCTTGATGTCTCATTTTATAGTCAGATAAAAATTAGCTATGTTTTAAATCACAATGCTTTCTAAAGGTAGCTAAAAATCAACAGAGTAAAAGTTAGTAATTTTAAATGCCTGTGGTTTTCAAAAGTAAAATACATCTTAAAAACAATCACTCAACATTAAGAAACCATGCATACTATGTGAATGAAAAGCAGGAAAAGCACTCTTTAAGGCTCTCAAAATTTGTTGTTAATTATGGTTTTAGCTTATATTTTAATACACAGCAATAACCCCTCACCTTTTATTGATTACTTTTAGGATCAGAATAGAATTGCAGGGTGAAAAATCTGTTTAAAAGGAGGGCAACTCTCCTACCAACTAACAATTATATACAGTGTGCTATTATTTGTACACTCAATTTAAACACAATCACATTTAACCTTTTAAATATCTCCACTTAAACACTGCTATAGCCTAGACTTTAACTTTCTCTTCTTTTCTCTTGCCAACTTAAAAAATGGCAACTTTATAATACTGTATACCCATCATACATACATACACACACACACACACACTTGTTCACCATATACAGGGAAGATAACGCCAAATAGGACCTAAAACATCTAGATTAAATCTCTAATTCCACTTGACTCGCTACTATCACCTCAAGACTAAAATATCTTCAATTTTAAAAAGTCTAACAAGGAAACTAAGTTGAAATGAATTGTCAGAAATTTGTCTAATATGTATTTGTAGTTTTCATTCCAGCACTTCTGTAAAAGCTGTCTCCTCATATATTCCCTGCCTTGAACACTTCAAAAATTGCTCAACCTGCACCTGTGGACCTTTTTCTACTTCATAAAATATATTAAGTATGCTTACAATGTAATGGCTTTAAACATAAAATTTAATAAAAATATTAATAGATGTAATAAATACATTGTATATGCCTAAACATATCATTACCCTTCCTGCTTCTTAAAAGTAGTATTCCCAACTAAAACACTAATTCAAACATGCTACTGGAGTCTGTTCAATTGCATCTATTCTTCTATCTGTGGAACTGAAGCTTAAGGCTACGTAAAACAAAGTTCGGAATATGCTTCTCCCCGGGTCTCGGTCCCTGGCATCCAGTCTCCCGTTGCTCCTTTTAAAAACTGACATACAAACAAGGCGAAAGGAGCAGGAAAGGGTGGCAGGCGCTCCCGGCCCTCTCCCCGCCTGCAGCCAGGGGTGGCCGCCTGGGGACTGCGACCCAGACCCGTCCGCATCTACACTTCATTTTACACAAGGAGCGGAATTAAGAAATCGACTCCAGATTTATTGCAGTTTTTTCTCACGATCAGGAGGTGGGAAGGAAAGAATGATCAAAGATGGCGGTGCCCAAAAGCAGCAGCTCTCAACTGGAGAGTCGAAGGAGTAGCTCGGACCCCACCTCGGGGGTCTCCGGGCCCACTGCGGGGCGCAGCGTCTTACCTGTTTTCTCTTTGATCTCACACAGGACGCTGAAGAGCGCGGGTTTCATTCTGTGACAGTTCAGGGCATGTTTCCTTAAAAAACAAATAGCAAAACACAAAGGTATTAGCATCACCTATGGAATAATATGGCGCCTTCCTTTAAGTTAGACCCAATATTTAATTCCGGGCCCCTATTTTGGAAGGCTCTTTTGAACCATCGCAAGTCAACCGAAACTCAAGTTGACTAGTTAGCGACAGCCGACAAGCTCCGGCGGCTAAAGCTCCAGCCCGCACGAAGCGCGACCCATCTGCCCGGCAGTCAGCAGTCTCGGCCACCGCGGGACGCGAACCTGCTCGGGGAGCCGCGATCCGGGGGCAGACGGCGGCGACCCGCGAGAGGCGACGGCGTGGAGGGGCTCCTGAGTCCGCCCTCCGCCGGGGGAGCGGGCGCTGCGCGGGCGGCCGGCCGGCTGCGGCCAGCGGGCGGTGACAGCTCGGCGAAGTTTGCGAGGCGGCCCTCCCTTCCCGAGAACTTGGCCGCCCGCGCCCGGACCCGCCGGGGAACCGCCCAGCGCCCAGCGCCCGGGCTGGGGCGGCCGCCCGCATGGCGAGGTCGTCCCGCGGCCAAGCGGAGCCGGGCGCTGGGACCCTGGGCCGAGGAGAAAGTTGCACTTCCCTCAAGTGCGGCCCGGGGCCCGCTCGCGGCGGCGTGCACCCGGGTCCGGGCGGGAGGTTTGAATCCATGCGAGGGGGCCGGGCTGCCAGAGGGCCTGACTAGGGGGGCGGGTGAGAGACACCCACAAAATCCACGCGGCACGAAGTCCGTCCCGCGCCCCGAGAGCAACTTTGCCGACTCCCACCCGTGTCGAGGGGCGCCAGGGCAAGTCCCCCAGAGGCCCGGGCCGGCGGCCTGTTTTCGGAGAAAGTTCCCCGCCCCGGGCTGAGGACCCGGCCCGGGCGCCACCCCGGCCCCGACTGTGCCGCGGGCCCGGCTCCCGCACACACACAAAAGATGCTTAATGAGACGACACCAACTTTGCTTGCGCCTCGTCCAAGCTCTGGTCGGTGATGGTCATGATCTGGTGGAGGATGTCGCCGATGTCCTGCTTCCTGCCGTCGCCGTCCGCCCCTTCGTGGCCGTGCGGGGGAGGCGGCAGGGCCATGCCCCCCTGCACCGAGTGGCCCGCCAGGTTCACCCCGGCCAGAGTCTGCAGCATCCTGGATTGATCGTCCATCCCGCCGCGCGCGGGCGGGAGCGGGCGGCGGCGGCGGCCGAGGCGAAGGCTGAGGCGGCGGCGGCGGCGGCGGCGGCGACGAGGGAGGAGAAGAAAGAGGGGGAGGGGGAGGGGGAGGCGGCCGCGCGCTCCCCGCCCGCGCGGGGAGGGGGCCGCCCGGCCGGCGGGGCCCGCGGCTGAGGCGGTGCGGACGGGCGCCCGGTCTGGCTTCCGCCGCCGCCGAGGCTGAGGAGAAGCGGCGGGCGGAAGCGCCGGGCTCCGCGTCGGTGGCGGAGGCGGAGGCAGCGGCGCCCGCTGCCCTCACGCGGCCGCCGCGCCGCCTCCTCGCCGCCGCGCGCCCCGCCGGGTGGCCCCGCTCAACTTGCTCCTCAGCGCCAGCCGAGTTGCCGGGACGCCCGCCGCCCCCCGCGCCAGTCTGCGCACTCCCTTCCCTCGGCCGCCGCCGCCGCCGCCTCCGCCGCCTCGGCCGGGCGGGATCCGAGCCCCAGCGGCCCCGGGGGAGGGAGCGGCGGCGGCGGGCGGCGGCGCAGGAGGCCGGCGGGCGGGCCGAGGGGAGCGGAGGAGGAAAGTTTGGGAGCGGGCGGACTGGCGCTGCGGGTACGCGAAGCCCGATGGAGGGCCCCGGCGGGCAGTGCGCGGAGCGGACAGCAGATTGATGGGGCGGAAGAAGTCGCCGCCGCCACAGCCGGAGCCGCGCACCCTGCCAGCGGACCGGACTCGAAGGCCGCTCGGCTGAGGGATTGACAGGCTGCCAGTGCCACTCACTCACTGCGGCCCCAGCGCCCGGGGGGAGGGGCGGGGGCAAGCGGGAGGGCGGGGGAGTGCTCTGCACGCCCCGCCCCCGGGGGCGGTGCGCGCGCTCATTGGGCCTTGCGCCTCCCGCCGCCGTCGCTGGCACCGCCCCCGGGCTTCGGCCCGGCCCCTCTGGCCTCTGATCCCCAGCGCCCGAGAGCGCGCCACCGGATCCTTAAGTCTCATCGCGTCCTCGCCACCCGGGATGGGCCGCCTCGGCCCGCAAACGTGCCCACACCTCGATTCCTGCTCCCTAGTGTTATAAGTCATGGGTGCCAAGAGTTATGGACGGGACACGGGGCAACTCGCTCCAAGGCCAACCATGTGCTTCCCCGCAGCGCCGTGAGCTTCACGCCTCGGACAGCGCCTGGTACACTTTCCGGCTCTTCCGACGGGAGGTGGTATCCTCAGGGTACCCGGCCGCCCGTCCCAGGCCAATCGAATAGCGCTCGGATCCGAACGGGGCGGGACAGAGGCAAGAAAGGGCTGTCCCTATTGGAGCGTTCGAAAAGTCCTGGGCAGAGGCGGGGACGCAGCGCATGGGGGCCCCGCCCATCCCGCGATCACCATAGTAACCGAGAGGTCGCTGCTCAGAGTTGGCGCCAGCGCTCTGGCCTTGCGCTGTCCCTCAAGAGGTGACCAGGTAAGGTGGGAGCCCGTTGTCCCGCATGCTTCATGCCTGAGCTCAGTGGATATGAGTAACACACACTTTCCCTTGAAAGAGGAGCACATGCAAATGTGTCAGAGGGAAGTGGATCCGGGAGGAGGGAAAGGACCTGACATCCAGGACTAATTAACAGTTTACAACCTTTTACACACTCTGCAATTCCTGGTAATCCAGGGACCACTCCTTCCGCAGCGTTTGCTTTTAGCCGCCTCCATATAGACCAAAGCTGCAAATTGAGCTCTTTATTACAAAGATATGTTTATTTAAGGATAGACTGGATTCTGCTTATCAATTTACCCCACCACCATGAGTCATTTAATGTTGGTGACTCCAGCCACGGATTGTCATATATATAACACTTTTTCTTCCATTGTACTCTGCCTACAAACAACTAAATGCTCACATTATTTGGGGGTCTAGACTTACACCGCTTGTGGACGCCTGAGCTTCCTCTTAACCTAATTTCCCAAACAGAGCTTCAACGTATTTTCCCCATTTAAGATCCATGGAGCTCACCCTAGATGGGCCCTTTGGTTAGGTGATTCTGAAAAGTCCTCTTGTTCCTTCCCCAAACTCAGTAAGCTGTCTTACCTGAAACCAAAAATAGGGTTATGAGATATGAAAAATTGTTCTTACTCTGCAGGGTTTAATGTAGGACAAGCAGTTCTTTACATGCCAGATGGATTCTTGGAATGAAGCAGGCTACTCGGTTCCAGGTTCTTTCCTTCATGTGTTGTGTGTACTTTTAAATACTCCCCACTGCAAAGCTAATAGCTAACCTTACAGTAAGGCAAGCTAAAATCTTTACAAACTGCACAGCTGCTGGAGAGGGAGTTCCAAACAATCCCTGCTTCTTACTTCTGAAGAAGCCCCTTTATGTCCATTAATATTCCCGGCTCTTCTGTAACCCATATATGTGTCAAGTTTCCGATTCTTCTTTTAAGCCCCCATTATGGGTTACTCATAGTCATCATTGATTTGGACTTCCTTTTTATTCTTAACTTGTTTTTCAAAAGCTGTCACCAAATCTTCATATATTTTTGCATAAAGGAGCAAGAGCAAGCAGCCAGTCTTTCATAATTGCCAACGCTGAAGATGTAAAACCACGGAATTCTATCTGAAAGATGTCTGAAGCTCTAAATTTCTTCCAGCTCTAAAATTCAATGATCCTGTGACTCACTATCAGACCTCCTCCCTGCCCTCATTCTAGGCTCATAATCTTGACTAATCAGTTATGAGGATGAGCCTAATTAGCAATGGGGATTTATGGTTATTTCTAGCCCACTTCAAACAATGAGTTATGTAAGCAAAGCAACATATATAAAAATGTAAATAAAATTAAAGAAACACTTAAGCAAATAAAGGCAAATGGGATGTATGGGCTATGTAAACAAACGGGAACATAAAAACATAAATCAGAATTAAGAAAACAGTTAAGCAAATGCCACCAATTAGGAATAAAACAACTTGTTAAATGTCTAACACCCGCAGCTATTTTATGGTGCACACCTCTAAACCCATGGTCATTCAGTGATGTGGAAACTTGATACCATAATTCTGCATTAAGTGATTGGATTAGATTGACCTTCTGCTTGGGAGGCTTCTCTTTTGTTATTGTCAATATGAGTTGCAGTAAAAGCCAGAGGGTCCTAGCAAGGATTCCCTCACAGGCTCATTGACAACTGCCATTGATTTAAAGCATAAATTCTTTTAGATTGGTTTCCAAGCCCCAATAAACAGTGTCAACTAATTGCACATGCTCCAAGATGTCCTGTGCTTTTGCCAGTTTCTCAGGATGTTGCCTTGTCTCACTCAGCAATCTGAGTCGCATTGTTGGTGCCTTCACAGATAATAGAATAGAACCTCCCTAAGTACCTAAATCCACCTTTGCTGTTTCTAAGGCAGTGATTATTAAAAAGTCAAAGGAAATGGAATTTACTTTTGGTGAGTGTACATTCATGTAAAGTGAACAGTGACAAAGTGGTGACAACCAAGTAGGGGCTCTGTCCTATCCATCCCTTTCCATGAGCTTGGTTTATATTAATGGCACCACTGCCTATATCAATATGGTGATCATCACAGCAGATGCCATTATCCTGTACTCTCTCAGAGTAGGATACTGTGCTCTGTGTTCTTACTCCATCTTATTTCAATCTCACAACAGCCCTACCTAGGTGAGATTATTAAATATAAGGAAGCAGACTGAAAGACGGTAAGGAACTTACACAAGACCACCAAGCCAGTAAGTACTGGACCTGGGATTCAAATCTTGATCTGTGTGGCTGCAAAGTCTGCCCTATGAAACACTGCAAAAGAAGTCATTTAATCAAGATTACTAAGTAAAAGTCACAAGGTTTCACAGGTGAACTGTAAATTAATGAAAGTAACCAAGTACTTAATAAAAAGAGGATAAACAACTCTCTGAGGGATTAGAGGAATCTGGGTCTCATGGCAGCAGAACAGGGAAATGAAGAACAAAGCCCAGCCAGACCATCCTTCATGGCCATCTAGGACCACACCTCTCTGAAGCTTTCCTGCCATGCCTGCCTTCATTGATCTTCATCTGCTGTAAATTCTCTCCAAATATATTGCCTGTAATATTGTAATTTACCACCATACTAGGTAGACCCATGTTGTTTGCGCTCAATTCACCTGTTAGTTTTCTCATCTAGTTCGTATGCATGTTAAGGACAAAGTATATATTTTGAGATGGACTGTCACATGACTGATTTGGCTTTAAAAAAAAACAAACCTCAGATATCTAAGAAGTTGTCACTTTGGCGAAATTGACTAAATACTTATTCCCAAACATATCATTGCTCCGTCACTTTGGGAATGACTCTTTAAAAGTGGCCTTTACAGTTGGTAGTACATGTGACATGTGACAAATCTTCATCTTCTGAAGATGTATTCGATTGAGCAACCAAAGGATCAGTGAGATAACAGTGCACCCTCCTACTCTGAGGTCCTTAAAAGAGAATATTTATTGGAATACATAACTTCTGGAAGGTTTGATAGAATGCCCCATCTTTAACATCCTTTCATTCCTCATAGCACTTAGTACAGTGCAGTCTCATACATAGTAGGCACTTGGGGCCAACACTGTCTGTTGCTGTCATTCACTGTCCCACCTCCTTCCATGCTGATAGAACCCTGATTATTCTGATGGCAATGTGCTCAGTCTCAGTGACGGTCTAAGCTGAGTATAAGCATCCTGTCTCCTGCCTTCTGAGCCTGTTCAAGGGATGGATTAGTTTCCTGATTTAAAGAAAAAAGACAGACATAGCTCTTTTTCCTTCTGCCTCTTTCCATCTTTGAATGTAGTTCTGATTCTGGAGTGGTAGCAGCAGCCATCTTGTGATAATGAGGTGACAATACGAGAATAAAAATCCACATGGTTTGGTGGTTTATCTCTGTGGTCTTCCTCCCCAAAACCCATAATCCCAATCTAATCATGAGAAAAACATTAAATTCCAGTTGAGGGACATTCTACAAAATACCCAACTAGTACTCCTCAAAACTTTGAAGGTCATCAAAAACAAGGAATATCGGGGCTTCCCTGGTGACTCAGTGGTTGAGAGTCCGCCTGCCGATGCAGGGGACACGCGTTCATGCCCCGGTTCTGGGAAGATCCCACATGCCGTGGAGCAGCTGGGCCCGTGAGCCATGGCCGCTGAGTCTGCGCGTCCGGAGCTTGTGCTCCGCAACGGGAGAGGCCACAACAGTGAGAGGCCCACGTACCGCCAAAAAAAAAGGAATATCTGAAAAACTGTGACAACCAAGAAAAGTCTAGGGAGATATGACAACCAAGAAGAGTCTAAGGAGATATGACAACTAAATGTAAAATGATATCCCAGATTGGTTTCTGGAACAGGAAAAGGACATTAGGGAAAACTAAAGAAATCTGAATAAACTATGGACTTTTATTAATAATAATGTAACACTACTGGTTCATTAATTGTACATTCAACAAATGTGCCATATTAGTATAAGATGTTAATAATAGGGGAAACCATGTGGGAGGTATTGGAGAACCTCTGTACTATTTTATCATTTTTCTGTAAATATTCTAAAATAAAACATTGATCAAAAATAAACATAGTTAAGTGTTGTAGAGAGATAGGGAGAGCCTAGGTGCCTGGAGACATCACTGAACATCTGAACAAAACCAACATTGCTTACTCCTGGGTTTCTAGTTATGTAAGAAAATTTAATTCCTATTTTAAAATTCCTATTGGTTGGGTTTTCTGTTACTTCCAGCAAAGCTATTCTAGCACTATAAATATATAAAGGATGGATGGATGGAAGAATAGCCTCACACAGTGCCTGGTATATAGTATGAGCTCCTACAGGTTGGAAGATGTTATATATAATAAAAAAATTTATCTGATCTTGTCCTAGGTTCCTGGAGATAACTTCTAAAACCTTTGGAATTTGCCAAGAGACAGGAGTGTCTTTGTTATTCGTGAGCCCCTGGATCACACCTGAGTTTATGCTAACAGGAACACTCAGGATTAGGGGCTGATCACCAGGAAGACCAACTGTGTAGTGAGAGGGTAGGGTTTGAGCCAGCTCATCCTCCCTGGCAGGGAAGGGAGCTGGAGATGGAGTTCCGTCATGTGGCCAATGAATCAATCAATCATGCCTATGTAATGAAGCCCTAATAAAAACTCTAGATACCAAAGCTCAGTGGAGCTTCCTGGTTGGTGAACACATTGGTATGCCTGGAAGGTAATGTGCCCTGATGCTATGGGGAGAGAGCTTGGGAGCTCTGCATTCAGGACCTTGACCTATGTGTCTCTTCATTTGACTGGTCCTGCTTTATATGCTTTATAATAAAACTGTAATCATAAGTATAGTGCTTTTCAGAGTTCTCTGTCATTCTAGTGAATTATTGAACCTGAGGGAGTCATGGGAACACCCACATTTGTAGCTAGTTGGTCAGAAGTACAGGTGGGGACTTCCCTGGTGGTGCAGTGGTTGAGAATCCGCCTGCCAATGCAGGGGACAAGGATTTGAGCCCTGATCCGGGAAGATCCCACATGCCGTGGAGCAACTAAGGCTGTGTGCCACAACTACTGATCCTGCACTCTAGAGCCCGCGAGCCACAACTACTGAGCCCTCGTGCCACAACTACTGAAGCTTGTGCGCCTAGAGCCCATGCTCCACAACAAGAGAAGACACCCCAATGAGAAGCCCACACACAGCAATGAAGAGTAGCCCCCGCTTGCCATAACTAGAGAAAGCCCATGCCCAGCAACGAAAACCCAACCCAGCCCAAAAATATAAATAAGTAAATAAATTTATAAAAAAAAAAAAAAGAAGTACAGGTGGTCTGGGGAGCCTTGACTTGTGGCTGGCATCTGAAGTGAGGGCAGCCTTATTGGTCTCTGGATTAGTTATCTATTGCTGTGTAATAAATTACCCCAAAACTTGTCCGCTTAAAACAGCAAACATTTATTATCTCAAAGTTTCTGTGTGTTAGGAATTTGGATGCAACTTAGCTGGGTGCCTCTGTCTTAGAATCTCTCACAAGGCTGCAATCAAGGTGACAGCCAGGGCTGCAGAAAACTCATAGCTCACTAGGGGGAGGATCCACTTCCCAGCTTACTCGCATGGCTGTTGGCAGGCTTCAGGTGCTCAAAGACTGCTGGCTGGAGACATCAGTTCCTTGATCTGTGGACCTCTCCATAGGACAGCTCACAACATGGTAGCTGGCTTCCAAAAGGGTGAGGAAGCCAGAGAGCAAGAGAGGGCAGGCAAGAGGAAGTCGGTCTTCTTGTAACCTAATCTCATAAGTGACATCCTAACACTTTTGCTGTGTTCTCTTTATTAGAAGCAAGTCACTAGATCTAACCCACACTCCAGGGGAGAGGATCACACAGAACATGACTATCAGGAGATAAGGGTCACTGGGAGCTGCTATGGACTGAATATTTGTGTCCCCCTCCAAATTAATATATTGAAGCCATAACCCATAATGTGATAGCATTAGGAGGTGAGGCCTTTGGAAGGTAATCAGATTTAGATGAGGTCATGAAGGTGGAGATTCCATGATGGGATTAATGCCCTTATAAGAAAAGGACCCCAGAACTTCCTCTCTCTGCCATGTGAGAATACAGAGAGAAGGCAGTCATCTGCAAGCCAGGTAGAGGACTCTTAGCAGAGCCCCACCATACTGGCATCTCTCAGATTTCCGCAGCCTCCAGAACTGTGAGAAATAAATGCCTGTGGTTTAAACCACCCAGTCGGTGGTATTTTGTTATAGCAGCCCAACCTGACCAAGAGAGGCATCATTTTGAAGGCAGCTTGACACATCCTCCGAATTTAATTCTCAATGCCAAATCAAATCATGGCACGATCCTTGCCCTCTCTCACTTATATTCCATTGGATCTACCTCTGTGGTGCGCTTCTTAGGCAGGCCTTCAAGGCCCTAAATAAGCTGTCCCAGTTCTATCTCTCCAGCCTTATTTCCCATTATTCCTTTCCATACACTGGGTGCATTAATCAGTCCTAATGCCCACACTTTGGGGGCTCTTCCTTTTCCTCATGCTGTTCCCTTCAGTGAGAATACATACCCAAATCTAACCCATCTTCAATAATGCTGTCTAACCTGTTTCACCTACAGAATCTCTACTGAGCCTCAAAATAACTCTAAGAATTTAAGACAAGTAATATTAACCCCATGTTATAGATAAGGCTCAGAAAATAACAGCTACTGATACTTACTGAGCACTTAGTTTGTGTCAGGCACGGTGCTAATGGTTTCCCGTACTTGATCTAGTTAAACCTTCGTGACAACCCTATGAGTTGGGCATTGACCTCCCTATTCATAGTTGGAGAAACTGAGACCTAAAGATGTCAAATTACTTGACCAAGGCCATGTGGCTGATAAATAAAGTATGATTCAAACAAGCCTTCTGGCTCAGCATCCTTGTAAATAACCCCTACGCTACACTGCCTATAGAGGGGTTATGTCACCTGTCCTAAGGTCATGCCATTGCTAAGTGACAGCCTGGAATTGGGAGTGGAGACTTCTGACCGTTTCCACCACACATGTTGCCTCCCTCCTCTAGTGTCACCACTAGAAAGCCTTTTTAAGCCCCCAAAAGGAAGTAAATCCTTCCTTTTTGTCTCCAGTGTCACTCGAGTTCTTATAAATGTGTACCTTTTTTAAAAAATTGTGCTTAAATATACATAACATCATTTTAACCTTTTTTTTTTTTTTTTTTTGTGGTGCTCAGGCCTCTCACTGTTGTGGTCTCCTCCGTCGCGGAGCACAGGCTCCGGACGCGCAGGCTCAGCGGCCATGGCTCACGGGCCCAGCCGCTCCGCGGCACGTGGGATCCTCCCAGACCGGGGCACGAACCCGAGCCCCCCGCATCGGCAGGCGAACCCCCAACCACTGCGCCACCAGGGAAGCCCATTTTAACCATTTTTAAGTCTTTAGTTCAGCCAGTAGCATTAAGCACATTCACACTGGTGTGCAACAATCCACAGAAATTTTTTCCATCTTTCAAAACTGAAACTCTGTTCCCATTAAACACAACCCCTGGCAACCACTGTTCTATTTTCTGTCTCTATGAATTTGCACCAGGTACCTCCTGTAAGTGGAATCATTAGCCTTTTGTGACTGGCTTATTTCACTTAGCATAATGTCTTCAAGGTTCATCCATGCTGTAGTGTTTCCCGTAGTTTCCTTCCATTTTAAGGCTGAATAATATTCCATCATATGTAGGTATCACATTTTGTTTATTCATTCATCTGTCAATATACACTTGGGTTTTTTTTCATATTTTAGCTATTGTGAATAATGCTTCTATGAACATGGCTGATCAAGTGTTTGAGTTCTCACTTTCATTTCTTTCTAGTATATACCCAGAAGTGGAATTGCTGGATCATATGGTAATTCTATTTAAAACTTTTTTCAGGAACTGCCTTACTGTTTTCCATACAGGCTGTACCATTTTATGTTCCCACCAACAGTGTATAACAGTAGATATGTACCTTTTAATATAGCCTCTAGGAATATATCTTATATACTCTACTCCTTGAAAAAAAGGTCTTTTGACATTCAATACCTGAACAATACCTGGCATCTAATTGATATTAGAAAATATTTTGTTAAAGAAATGAAAATAGGGAATCACAAAATCACTATCTTGAAACAAAGGAATCTGCTTTTGTTTGAAACATACTAAAAATTTCAGCCAAGATCCAAATAGTTGCTGAGCAGTGTGCCTAGAGAGATTTTTTTTTTTTTTTTTTTTGTGGTATGCGGGCCTCTCACTGTTGTGGCCTCTTCCGTTGCGGAGCACAGGCTCTGGATGCGCAGGCTCAGCGGCCATGGCTCACGGGCCTAGCCGCTCCGTGGCATGTGGGATCTTCCCGGACCGGGGCAGGAACCCGTGTCCCCTGCATCGGCAGACGGGCTCTCAACCACTGCGCCACCAGGTAAGCCCCGCTAGAGAGATTTTTTTAGAGCTGATGCATAAATCCAGAGTTTCATTTCTTAAAAACAAGTGGTCCCACAGTATATTTCTTTTTCTCTCACCAGCTTCTTGTCAAGACTTTGTTCATCTCCTAGTCCCATTTCTTTTCTAGGCTTACAATAAAACTGATTTAAAGTAAAAGTTTCTTTAAGAATTATGCTACAGGGGCTGCCCTGGTGGCGCAATGGTTGAGAGTCCGCCTGCCGATGCAGGGGACACAGGTTCGTACCCCGGTCCGGGAAGAGCCCACATGCCGCGGAGCGGCTGGGCCCATGAGCCATGGCCGCTGAGCCTGCGCATCCAGAGCCTATGCTCTGCAACGGGAGAGGCCACAACAGTGAGAGGCCTGCGTACTGAGAAAAAAAAAAAAAAAGAATTATGCTACAATATGCTGATCTGAAAATAAATTTTCTAAATTTTTTTTTTACCCATAAGGGGGCCATCAAAGATTTCTTGGTGATATTATTTCCTAAGAACTTACACACAGGTTATAAACTTCCTTCTGTCAAAAGCGACTAGATGATACTTTTGATTATCTTCCATTTTGAATTTCTAAGTCAGATTTTAATGCAGAAAATATTAAAATGGACTCAAAAGGCCTTTTATTTTATTATTATAATTAATAACTGTTATAGGAGAAAGTACTATTGAAGTGTATACTTAAGATTTTATTTTTTAGGAACAATCGCATAGGATATTTTCCTTGTATTATTTCCCTTATAATATTCTTCCTATTATGTTACTACTCATTAACACAATAAGGTGGAAAGAGGAGAGGAGATGAATTAAGTAAGCGATGCTTTACAAAACCGTAAGATGGTTAGGCAAAGCGGTTTGATATTTGCCTAAAAGTAAATTTTCTACACCCTGGGAATTTTGGTCATCTGTGATTATTCAGGGCTGTAAAATCATGTCATATAGATAGTTGCCCAGCACAAGACCCCACTTCCTCTGGAACCTCACGTCTACCCCCATGAGTCCCCATAACTACGTTTCCTACCCCAGGGCCCGACTCTCCTAGCCTTAGCTCATCAGACCAAGGATGAGCCCTTGACCACAGCTAAACCCAAGAGTCTCTTTTCTAAGGACTTGCCATTGCATCTGGAAGACACTGACTTGTTTGCTGGCTATTTGAATCGAGGACATGTACCCCCAGACCTCTGAGTCAGTCATGTTTAGTCAATGGCACAGGGAGCAGCGGAAAAAGCCACTTATAAACAGAACAGTCACAGAAAGAAGAAACAGTGCAGCCTGGAAAGGGGTAGGGGTTGGGGACATGGTAGACAAGGAGCTGGACAGCTCCCAGTGTCCTGAAGGCTTTCCAGTTTCTGGTTCTCATGGTGTCGGGGAGTCATTCAAGAGCCCCACAGTCTTAACTGAGCCACCACAACCTGGTTCCCAGCAGATGACTTAATTTTGAATCATGTGTAATTCAAGTCAGGAGTTAGGGAAGTGGGTTAAGCTCGAGTCTGAAGCTGATAGGGTATGATCAGGGGGTCCTGGGGAATCTGGCTAAGAAGAACTGGGGAAAAGCAGAAGCAGAGACACTGGTGAGGGAGCTGAAGTTTTGAGGGGTGGGTGACAAATTCAGTTGTACACATACAGAGCCTGTGGAGCCTGCAGAATGACAAAGGGACAATGTCCAGTGGGCAGTTGTGGGTCTAAGGCTCAGGAGAGATGTCTGCACTAGAAAGAGAGATTTAGGGATTCTTAACATCTTGATGGTATTAGCAGTCATGACAGTGAATGAGATCACACGGAGAGAGTGTGAGAAGTGAGAAAAATGAGGATCTTTGACAGAGCAGCAATAATTTAGGGACAGATGGAGAAAAAAGGAGCCACTATGGGGTGAGAGAAAGACTGGGAAAGCACAGCAGCACAGAAACCAAGGGCGTTTTAAGACAGAGAGAGAGGTCAACAGTACAACTGAGTTCCGGTCTAAGAGGCATCCACTGAATATAATGACCTGGTGAGGATAGCGCACAGGTGAAAATGCTTTAGAGGAGTTGGGGGGGTGGCTGATGTTCGATGGAGTCAACAAAGGAAGGACTGCAGACTGGAAGTTGACAGCTCTTTGGAGAAATTCACCTGTCAAGCAGAGGAGAGCGAGAGGGCAGGAACTGGAAGGCAATGTGGGGTTGAGGACTTGTAGGGGATCTGAAAGAGATGTAAGCATGTTTAAATGCCTCATAGGTGGGAGCTTGTAGTAGGAGAAATGGAGAGGTGGACCCCTGATGAATGAAGTTCTGAGAAAGTAAAGAGGATGGGATCCATGCCCAGGATGATACTGCCCTCAGTACCCATTCCTATGGGAGAGAGGGGAAGAAAGCAGAAGGGACCAGAGAGGGAAGTTGAACTTCAGTGTAGAACCAATGACAGCCTCAGCCAACCCCACTGGGACCTTTGGAACTAGAATGAGCCTTTGGAGTTGTCTAGAGCTGGACCCAGAGGGGTGGGCCTTTGTACTCGTGCATCCGTCAGTCATAGGATGTCAGCTGCCCTGCCAGGGAAGGGCATGACCTTGGGCAAGGTGGCTCTCTGCAGCTGAGGGAATCGCTAAATGGCCTGACAGCTGAGGACTGCCTCTGGAAGGCGTTGCCAGCAACCACGGCAACAAGCCCTCCAGTGAAGGGGGATCCAGGCAGCACAACACAGGGTCCCCCATATTCCTTTACCAAAAATAATGAAGTTTAAGCTCCTTGGCCCCATGTTCAACTCCCACCGTCGTCTGGTCTCTGCCCACCGCTCCAGGCTTATCTCCTACCTTATCGTATAGCCCAGCTCCTCACTCTTTGATCCCTCTGTGTGTTTTCACCCCTCGGTCTAAAATGATTCTGATATTATCCTATTCCTTCTTCAAAATCCATCTCAGATGTCGCTTTCCTGGGAAGTCTTCCCTGATTCTCCCAGATAAGAGTAGTAAATCTCTCCCTTGCCTCTCCTACTTTGTATATATTTCTATTTTTGCACTTAATTACCCCATGTTGTGAGTCCTCTCTCTCCCTGACTAGGCTGTGTGCTCTCTGAGTTCAGGGACACTATGTGAATGATCTCGATGTCTCCAGCCCTATGTGCTGGGCATAGAGGAAGAACTGAATTACCATTAGTTAAATGACTATGTGAATGAATTTATGAATAGATGAATGAACTAACAAGTTGGCAGAGTTTGGGTTCAGTGGGCTGACGAGTCTGATGGCTGGTGCCGAGGAGGGTTAGCAGGCATCTGAACCATCATGTCCCATGGGCACAGTGGGGCCCTGGTACAACCCATCGTGTGCTGAGCTAAGGAGTCCTCTTTGGTGGGTGGGGGCAATAGGATTTGTGGGAAGCAGTGATCTGCAAAGGGAGGCAGCATTATCATTCCGATGAGGAAGGAGAAGCAAGAAGGAAAGCGGCGGGGAGATATTCTATCTCAGTGGAAGTAAGACTTCAACTATTGGCCAGGAGTACACAGATGGGTTTCAGCCATGTAGCGCCCTAGAGTAGTCCAGGGCTGACAGTGTGGGACCCAGGTCAGAGCCTTGGGCTAAAGGTATCATCTGGTACCAGTGAGTTTGGGGAGGGGAGATGACAGCAGGAGTACAGGTAGGTCCAGGGCTCCCCAAGGCCTACTGCGTGCTGGGCTCAAGGAGAAGACAAATTCTAGATTCATCAGGTCCTGTTGGGTCCGAGCCTGGGTACTTCTGAGCATGCTGGGGGTGGGGTTTCATTACACAGGCTGGCAGGTCCTTCCCTCTACACTTCCCTTCTCAAATACTTGTTGCCTTCAAGCATTTTCTTATTTAATCCTCACAGGACCCTTTAACATCATTACTTATTTTGTATTTTAAAAAACACTGTTATAGAACTGACCAGGTGCCAGGCAGTCTTCTTAGCAATTTACAAATATCAATGCATTTGATGTTCATAACAGCCCTGTGAGGTCAATAGGTACTCTTATCCTGTTTTACAGTTGAAAATGGAGGCACAGGGATTGAGGTTACATAGCTAGTAGGTAAATGATTGTTTGCATTTTACGTGACACAGGGGCTTATTCATTCATTCATCAAGTGGTTATCGATTGCTTCCCTTGGACAAGGCCCTGTGCTAGGCTGTAGTGTACAGTGCCAAATAAGGCAGGGCAAGTCCCAGCTTTTAAGATGCTCACAGTGTTGGGTCCTGAGTTCCATCCCACTAAGGCTTGTTGGTTGCAGGTGTTCTCCAGGGATGCTTCCTGCTAATCTGCCTAGAAATTCTTCATTTTTAAGCCACCTGAAGGGTAGCAATATCATCCTTGAGGCCTCTCATCTGCTTCTCTGGTAAGTACTTGGCTTATCTCTACCCAACTGGCTCTAGTAGGATGAAAGCAGAACCCCGTCCCTGAAATTGAGTGGCATACTTGGATTCCAGCCCTATCTTCCAGCCTCTGTCCATACTGTCTTCTCCACCCGGAACACCATCTCCAACAATTCATCTTTGCCAACAACTTTGACGATAGCAGCTCCCAGCACAGCTTCTTTGACGGCCCCCAGCCCCACTATGATAACACATTTAGTGAATGCTTATGGAGGACATCATCTCATTTAATTCTCACAACAATCCTATGAGAAAGATTTTGTCATGTCCATATTATAAATAAGAAAACCTAAAGCTCCACAAAATCAAAGAACTTATCCCAAGGTCACCCAGCTAGTAAGCAGCAGAGCTGAGATTTGAACTCATGTCTGTCTGACTCTAAAGACCAAGCCAGGTTTTTTCTCTTTTCCATTCTATTTTACTGCATTAGAAATTTATTTCCTTCACATATACAGAGTATAAAACCTATCTTCACAGTGAATTATGCCTCTCTGCTCTCATTTTTCTCACACAAAAATTGATGGCCACTTCCTGAAAAAAACTGAAATAAATCCAGAGGCCCACACCCTTAACCAGGGCTCCACACTGCTGGTACTTAAGCTTTTGTTTCTGGAATCCTTGGGTATTGAACATATATTCCACAATTATGCAGTTGCTTATGGTCTTCGGTTGTTTCATGTGGGAATTTCCTGTTTGCTCAGCTTGATTTTTATCCCCTGTGATGCACACGGTAAATGCATAATAAATGTTTGTTGAATGAATGGATTTTACATGTCTCTTGCTGAAATATACGCAGCTCTGTTTGATTCACTAGAGTGACATACCGGAACAAGAAATAATTTTTCTTAATGTGTCCCTTATAAATTGAACCCGACCATATTTGATTAATTTCACATCATGCATTTTTATTGCACCAATCACTCTGGTATCAGGTCATATTTATTTTAAAAACAGATTCACAAAGGGTGCAGGGCTGGAGTGACAGTGTAAATATGTTAATAATAAAAATAATACTAAAGATATTTTACTGGAAACTCTCGCATGCTAATGATGAGTAAGTGCATTCTATGGAAATATGTTTGATTTACAAGGCAATTAATTTCAAAAAGATTCAGATCCTATACCATACCTTGTATACTTAGATAATGAAAACTAAAAATGAATATGCAGGCCATAAAGTCAGAGGAACAAAAATCACCTTAAAGACCTTAAGCATTTCAGTTAGAACAATAGCCCAATTCCTGAAAATTGTGCCATTGTCGGATCAAACGCATCCAGATTAGGAAGCTCCTGGGTAGCTACGGTGATTTTGCACTGTGCAGAGCACGCGTGCACCCTGTACAGCCCTCACGATGCAAAACACCACATATTATCCAGTGACCGAAGAGCCCTGGCACCTTCAATCATGCAACGAAAGGCTTTAAGGGTTTCTTGTTCAGGAGGAAGCAAAGTCTTTCTTGTCAACTGGTACTGTGGGATGTGTGAGTGTTTCCCTAGTTAGGTATTTGGCCCAGTCTTAAGATCCAGCTAAAAAGGAAATGTATTCTCACACCCTATTCAAACTGCAAGAAATAAAAAATGTGCTTCATTTGGTATTTCATCACTCATCTCAGTTGTTCTAAGAAAGCGTGCATTCTTATGCACACATTGGGGAAACATGCCCATTTGTGTAATAGGATTTATAAAGTTGACTCTGCCCGCTTTGCATCCGAGAGGGGAAGAAGCAGATGCTGCCGAGCGATCATGCACCACGGGGATCTTCACGTCAGGGCAAAATGGTTGCGATTTTCCCTCATCTACTGAGGACAGATCTGCCGTGATGCAGCAGACACCAGACTTGTGGCTAGAACTATTTGGCTCATTAAACAAATTTTATGTGTAACTTTGGTAACGAAAAAATAAAATAAAGTAAAAATTTAATTACAAAAGAAGAATATGCTAGCTTGAGATAGTGCATTTTCACATTTCTCTAACAGTAATATTTCATCTTAAAAGAAATGTTATGGAGTAAATTATCACAATTTTCACTGAACACACACACACATACACACACAACAACAACAACCCAAAACAAATAGAAAGGGAGTAAACTGGGCCTTTAAAAAATCTCACAACCTAGTAGCCAAATTATATCCTGAGGACCAGAATCAGGGAGAAGAAAGTAATAGAAAATACAATATAAGAGCTTTTTTTTATAAGACTTTTGGTCTTATTTTATTTTTAATCTCTGTGCACAATTACTTTGAGAAAAATAAAATTTTAATTTAGAAATAAAACAATACAGTAGTCTACATTAAGTGAGAAAAATTGAAACAAAATAAAATATAGCATAGGAAAACTTGTTGATAAGGCTTAAATGTTTTGTGGTTTAGCATCAACCCCTTCCAGTTAGAAACCATCTTACTATCTGGGTATTCTTTTAAGGGCCTGAAAAAGGGTAGGGGGAAGATGACTATTTCTACTCAGGAAAGTCTGTGTTTCCAGGGGATGTTTAACATGCAGTGATTAGCACAACTTCTGTTTAACCTTCTCTCCTACCTGATCTTCACAAGGTCTTCCTATGAGACAGATAGGTGTATTGTAGTTGAGGTGACGCTTTCAGCACACCTGAGTTTAAATATCTGCTTTGCACGTGATCTGGAACAATTTACTTCTCTAAGCCTCAGTTCTGCATCTCTGAAGTAGGTACAATTATAGTAGCTACTGCTTAGGGTCAGTGTTAGCATTAAAGGAGATGGTGCATGCAAAAAAAAAAAAAAAAAAAAAGTAAGTATTCCATAAATGTGAGGAGGAAATTCTAAGCCAAGTTTTAAATTCTTATTCTGTTTTTGTAGCATGCTGTACGCAGCAAATCCAAACCACACTATTTTCTTGGTGATAATGAAGTTCTGATTCTTTATTTCCCTTCTCCCTTCCAGAGTGTCCTCCGCAGGCATTGTTTCCCTTTGTCCTCTAAGCAGAACGCTTCTTCCATGCTGCCTTCTGGCTCCTGAAAGGTAATTTGCAATGGCCAGCACGAGCAATGTTTTACCCAGAATTGATAACGTGGAAAAAGTCACACCCAATGTGTTCATGCTTTTTTAGTTTTTAATGACTTGCCAGTTAAGAGAATCAACTTGCTTTTCCGTGATGTGGTCAGAGCATTAAACGGAATTGTCCTTAGGTTTGTCACAGCTGAGTTGTCTGACTCCCCTACTCCCATCCCCATCAGGAAGGAGGGGTAGGCCAGGCTGGGGTGAGTCCCAAGCGGCTGTGGTGGGGCTCTGGCTAAGGCTAGGGTTTTGTTTCGTTTTTGCGGTACTCGGGCCTCTCACTGTTGTGGCCTCTCCCGTTGAGGAGCACAGGCTCCGGGTGTGCAGGCCCAGCGGCCGTGGCTCACGGGCCCAGCCGCTCCGCGGCATGTGGGATCTTCCCTGACCGGGGCACGAACCCGTGTCCCCTGCATCGGCAGGCGGACTCTCAACCACTGCGCCACCAGGGAAGCCCTAAAGCAACATTTTTGTACTGAGATTTTGGCAAAGAACTGGGAAATACAAAGATGAATAATTTACAACCCTACCCCCTTATTTCCTAGAACCTCCTTCTCCAGTATAATCTCCAGATTTTGCTGGGAATTATAGTCTCTTCAGTGTTTGGACAGAACAGTTTCTCCCAGGTGAAGCAGGTTCTGAGACTTCCCCCTGGACTACCATCAATACCCCTCATCATCAATACCCCTGTGATGTAAAATCAGAAATTAGTTCTTAGGCTATTTCATAAAGCCAGACAAGGGGCTCAGATTCAAGTACCACAGGGCCAGGAAGATCCTGCAAATGAGTGCAGCGAGCTACAGTCCAAGTGTCTTGATGGATGGTGGCTGATGCCTGGCCTGCATCACGGCCACCCCCCAGCAGGAGGACAGCCACTACTCACCTGATTGTTGACAAGTAGGCTGTGGACCCAACGTTGCCACATCTTTTCAATTTTTCAAGGGAAGCAGAAAAGCCCTCAGCAGGCCAAGACGGTGGGGGCTGGTTTCAGCCTTCAGGCTGCCTGTTTTTTTGTTTTGTTTTGTCTTTTTAATTCTGAGCTGGCATTTGTTCATGACTGTTGTAGGCACTGTTTTTGCTCAAAGTCATTTGGGTGACAGTATTCACACATTCAACAGTTACTTCATTTTTAAAAAAATATGTATTTATTTAAGTGTTTTATTTATTTATTTTGGCTGCACCAGGTCTTAGTTGCAGCACGCGGGATCTTCACTGCGGCATGCGGACTTCTTAGTTGCGGCATGCATGCGGGATCTAGTTCCCCAACCAGGGATGGAACCCAGAGCCCTTGCATTGAGAGTGCGGAGCCTTACCCACTGGACCACCAGGGAAGTCCCAACAACCACTTCGTTTAATTTTCATTCAGGAAATACTGAACACACATTACAATTTTTCTGGACCATCGATGCAGAGATAATTATTCTAACTAAGGTCACCCAACATGTGTGAAGGAGCATGTTAGCCTAGGACAGATTATCAAGGGTAATCCTCATCTACTGTAATACAAATTTATAATGAGCATCTACTATTTTATTCCTCCTCTTCCAGCCATCAGGGTTGCTATGATGACTGAAATATGTCTCTGCCTCAGGTTGCTTCTAGTTTAGTAAATCATCCCCTCATGAGGTAAGTGAGGTGGGAAGATGATGGAGTAACAGGAAGGATTTAAAAGAACACTATTTGGGGACCCAGACATCTTCTTAGAGTGATTCCATCAAGATATCGTCTTTTGCTTTCCTGGCTTGTATAAATTCCAGCAGAGGTCACATGCACGTGTGGGAGCTTAATAAATGCTCTTTGAAAGTGACGATAATGAATTGTGATATGGAAAATCAGAAACCACTCTCTAGGAGTGTGGCTCAGGGTGTGGAATACTTTAGAAGGAGTCCCTGTGAGAAAAGGCTAAAAGAAGTGGGGTTACTAATACCGTATCATGGAGAAAAGAAGGTTAAGGAGAATTTAATAGCCATCTTCAAACATCTAAAGGGATATTGCTCATGTGTTTTAAAGATCAGTTCTTGTCTACTAAGGACAGGACGTCAGGGAATTATTGTAAACGGGAGCAGGAGGGCCTTAGATTAGATATCAATGGGGGGGAAGAAAAAAAATCCAGCTGAAAGGATTGTGAGATGCTAGACAGCAACATGATTTAGGGAAGTGACATGGTTGTTTTAGGAACGGTGGCTGCTGATTATTAGGGAAATTATAGATCTTGGGGCCTCCAAGTCAGCCAGTTGCTAGTTGTATGATCTAGAGCCAGTGACTTCACTTTTTTGAGGCTCAGTTTCCTCATTTGTTAAATGGGCATAAGAACAGTATCTATTTATTGGACTGTCGTGAGGATTCAATTACATTGTCTCTAAAGCCGTTAGGTATATCTGTGCCAGGTTCAGAACAAGGCTCAACCAATGATGGATGCCATTCATTGTTATTCACCTACTACGTTCCTGCCTGGAAAAAACAAAACAAACAAACAGTCCCCCCACTACAAAAAATACTACCCATAAACGTAAGCTCTCTTTCCAGAGGCATCAGACAAACAGATATGGTTGGTATGGTGGGACTTACAATCTCATTGAAAACACCCGATGTGCACACTCAGAAAGGGAAATAAATATAAGATTAAAATAACAGAGTCAGTAGAGTGAAGTGGTTAAGAGCGTGGAGTCAGGAAAACATGTGAGCTCTTAGGAGAGTGCCTGGCACCTAGGAATTGTTTGCCCTTGAAAGAGCAAAACCACAATGCAAGCTAAGGTCAGTTTTGAAGAGAAAGTTTGAAAAAAAACACCTATAGGGTTCTCAGGTGGGAGAAATTGCTCCAAATTAGTGTGGACCAAACAACCAGGTAGGTAAGACTGGAATGTACTAAACTGTAAATGTACTTGATCAGAAGGATCTTGGCTGTTTTAAGCAATGATCAATTATTCACTATTTGGACATCCTAAACTTTTATTCTTAAAACATTTGCAGGCACTACTTTGAATAGCCTACTTGTCAACTTTCAAAGAAAAACAGTTGTTTGTTTCTGATATTTTGAATACACCCAAGAAACAGTCCTCTACATTGTGATTGTATTCCATAAACTTTACTTCATAGCAATGATAGCTCTGCAGCAAATTCACTTCTAATATTTAATGAAATATTTTTAGCTGCAAAAACATTTTATGTTCACTATTATTTATTAATGCCCTGTTTTAAAATATTACACATAAAATTTATTCCAGTGCACATTAGTAAATAAATTATGCTTGTAATTTCTAATGCATTTTTAATTATAAATTTATCCATGTCTACCTTTATTTATGATAGCGGTGTCTCAGTGTTGAACATACTGTATATTAATGGAGACACTGTTAATTATGCATTCTTAGAAGTTGCATTCGACAAAGCACACGAGTCTGTTTTCTTACATCCTAAGTCCTGTTAACATCAATTAATTTAGGAGCTGGAACTCACAGGACTAGCTAACCTTTAAAGCAAGAAAAGGTACTATTAGAAGCTGGTTATAGAGCCTGGATGTAGGGAGGGACTACATTTATCCATAAAGGTAGCCAGAGAGATACTAAAATACCAGCCAGATGTTTCATTTTCACCCCAAGCATGTAAAAAAGGATACCAGAAATAATATTCAGCACAAAAAGACAATAGAACAAAGCTCAGGGAATCTCTGCAAGACCCCAGAACTGATCTATACTTAAATAGTATCTGCAGAGTGTTATATTTAAGATTTTCTGGTTGGTTAATATTGTGCTTCCCTTCCACCCACCAAACTCACCTTATTATGAGCAATATGTTAGCTTTAAAAAATTCTTCACATTGAAATGTTATTTTAATTTGAAAAAAATACTATATTGCTCTGAAAGTGTCCATTTCTTGGAGGCTTCTTTCAAATAGTTTGAATGGATTTTTGACACTTAATTTACTGTTGTCTTGAAATTGCTTTGTACCATAGGAGCAAAAATGCCTGTTTTCCCTATGGGAGGAAAAATATATTTCAAAAAGAGAGGAAACTAAAATTAGGAAAATAGAAGGGAAACATAATCACACATATAAAATATTAAGAACACACATTTGCAGAGAAACTAGAAGGTGCCTCCCTTTTCCCACAGCTCTGGCAGGACTTGAAAGAAAGTTCCTCTCATCTTATTATGTTCACTCTCAGCTTGTTGTCATAGATTTGGAAAAGTGGATTTTTCCATATGTGAATTCTGCTTAACAATGTAAGATTTCCAGTTGTTTCATTTCATGTGCATGTTTTGAGTAACTTTTCATTTAACATGCATTTTACCAAGTGTTTATGGTGTTTTAAGCTTTAAGTATATTAAAAAAAAAGAGCGAGAGAGAGAGAGAAAGAAATGTTCCTTTGCTCATGGCCTGTCAGAGAGACAGATGTGTATTGAAAGAATAACAGAAAATGTGATAAATGTTGAACACAGAGAATGAAGCTCTTCATGTGGCCTGTTAGGGAGAAGTGATCTCGGAAAACTTCCTAGAGGAGGAGAAGGAGTATGTGAATTTGGTTTTCAAGAATGAATAGAATATACCTGGGGGACTTCCCTGGTGGCACAGTGGTTAAGAATCCACCTGCCAATGCAGCGGACACAGGTTCGATCCCTGGTCTGGGAAGATCCCACATGCCGCAGAGCAACTAAGCCTGTGCGCCACAACTGATGAGCCTGCGCTCTAGAGCCCTCGAGCCAAAAACTACTGAGCCCGCGTGCCACAACTACTGAAGCCCGCCCGCCAAGAGCCCGTGCTCCGCAACAAGAGAAGCCACCGCAGTGAGAAGCCTGAGCACCGCAACAAAGAGTAGCCCCCGCTCGCTGCAACTAGAGAAAGCTCGTGTGCAGCAACGAAGACCCAATGCAGCCAAAATAAATAAATAATAAAATAAAAAGTCTACCACAGCAGCAGTGGTATTGGTAAAAAAGAAAAAAAAAAGAATATACTTAGGAATTCCCTGGCGTTCCAGTGGTTAGGATTCGGTTTTTTCACTGCCAGGGCCTGGATTTGATCCCTGGTTGGGGAATAAGATCCCACAGGCTGCATGGTGCAGCCAAAAAAAAAAAAAGAAAAAGAAAATATATACACTTAATGGTTAGAATGGTTAAAATGGCAATATATATTTAATAAAAACATTTTTCTAAAAGCGCATTGGGATTTATCCTTTAAGAATCCCACCACTCTGTTATGTAGAAACCCAAAATAGCCACTATAGAGGCCACAAGGAGAAAAACCAAGGTGCCCTGGCCAACACCTCTAGCCATCTGAGACCTTCCAGCCATTCTAACTGCCATCTGACTGAATGTGCACGAGGGAGCCAAGAAGACTGGCAGAACAGCCACCCACCAAGCCACAGAATCTTGACAAATAATAAATGGTTGTTGTTTTAAGCCGCTTACAAGAAAGGAGAGAGGGAAAGAGAGAGTAGGAGTTTACTGAGTGGAGAGAGAAAGGGCAATTGAGGCTTGAGCAGGAATTACACCAGCAATTGCATTTGAGGAAAGCAAATGTATAAGAGGTCTTGATTCTTGCTGCCTGTCTCAGTGCAGCGGGCAATAGGAGCTGGTGTTTACAGAACACTCCCTGTGTGCCAGGCACTGTTCCAAGTGCTCTCCATGCATTATTACCTCAGTGGATGTTCACGATAACCTAGATGAGGAGACAGATACACAGAAGGCAAATCATTTGTTGAAGACCACACAGCTAGTAGGTGTCTTTTTTTTTTAAATTTTATTTGTGGCTGCGTTGGGTCTTCTTTGCTGCATGCTGGCTTTCTCTAGTTCCAGCGAGCAGGGGCTACTCTTCGTTGCAGTGTGCGGGCTTCTCATTGCGGTGGCTTCTCTTGTTGCAGAGCACGGGCTCTAGGTGCGTGGGCTTCAGTAGTTGTGGCACGTGGGCTCAGTAGTTGTGGCGCACGGGCTTAGTGGCTCTGCAGAATGTGGGATCTTCCCGGACTAGGGATTGAACCTGTGTCCCCTGCATTGGCAGGTGGATTCTTAACCACTGTGCCACCAGGGAAGTTCCTAGTAGGTGTCTTTGAACTTCTGTCCATTGCTCCCATTCTAGTTCTGGGGACCAGAAGAAAAGGAACCCCTGTCTCTTATCATGACCTCCTTTCCAAGTTGGAGCTGAAGTATGGAAAACCTGATTGTCACAGGTATGCTGAAGTACTGGTCCCTGTGCCCTCATGTCTACCAAAGTCCCCAACCAGTCCCTGGCCCAGCACATTCAGTATGTTGTAAAAATATAATTTTTCTGAGTGTGTCAGTTGTCAGGGTCCTAGTCCTATGCACCCCTAGGTCAAGAGATAGGTCAATGTAAGCTCTACTTTTTAAAGCCACTTCCACTCTCTGATACAATTCCTACTCCTTGGAGGCTAAGCCATGCAGTTGGCCTGTCATCACTTCTCCTCATCTAACTACCTTCCTCAGTTGTAGAATGGCTTGGGAAGCACCCCTGGTTTCCTTTCCACCTCATGTCCATCCCTCATCCTGAGAGCTTTTGAGGCCACATGGCATCTCAGTTCCTTCACTGTCTCATCTTCAAAAACTTTTTCCTCCTTTGCACTTCAGCCAGGACCCCACTCTCGGATGGCTCTTCATCTGATGTTGTTCAAGGCGCCCATCTCTTAGGATACCCTCCATCTTTCTGCCTGGTACCATCAGTGACTTCCATTACACCTGTTTGGGGACCTTCAGGCCAGTGTCATGAGCATTTCCAGAATTCTCTTACTTAACATCTTGAGCATGCATCCTGTGCCTTTTGTTTTAAGCACTCTTAAAAGCTGAGATCTTAAACTCCTTGACCCCATCACACCTGTCTGGCAAACTGTCTTCCTGGGATTAACCCAATTGCTCATTTTTTTGTGTGCCTGTATCTTAATTGTTCAAACTAACTACAGAAAAATCAAACAACCATCATATTAGTATCACCATAAATTCAGAGTCTCCATTCTCAATGGGGCCCTCAGTGTTCCTGAAACCTTATCATATTTCCCTGCACTCCAACTTACTGCAGTGACTATTTCAAATTCATAGTCAGACTTTACTGTAAGCTTCTTTAGGGTGGAGTCCCTATCTGGCTTTTTCACCACTAAATCTCCAGTGCCTAGGATAGGCTTAATACATAGGTACTCAATAAGTATCTGTTTACTGACTGACGTGTAGTAATAGTGGTAGGCATTTTATGCAAATATTAGTAAATGTTAGCTACATGCCGGGCTCTATTCTTTGTGAGCTATATGTATTAGCTCATTTAATCCCCACAAACCCCCCAGTGAGGTTAATTAGAACTTTTGTCATGCCCATTTTACAGATAAGGAAATTTAGAGAGGCAACTTAGAGAGATGAAGTGATAAAAACTGTAAGTGGTAGAGTGGGTATTTACTCCTTAGAACCTGTAGAGAGAAAGCTTAGTGGGTCCAGTTGAGTTTTTTACAATCAGGCAACTGTGCTTCAGACTGGAGGTCAAGAGACAAGTGAAAATGAAGATTCATATTTAGGAGGGGACAGATAAACTGGTGACCTCAGAAAACAGAATATCCAACCTTGTTCACACCCTTGCTTTGGCAGAGCACCTCCAACAAGCCCCTGATGAAACTGGGGTGGTGTGTGTGCAGAAAGCACATTTGAGTGGTAAGGTGCATTACTTTTTCTCCATGTGAGCTAAGACGTCAATCATATATTTGAATACAAGGGGGTGGATCCATGGTGTATTTGTAGGTGACTTTAATATTGGGTAACATCCCCCCTGGGCTGAAATTCAGCCTTGATTTTTTTTTTCTTTCTTTTGCTAAGGTGCATTTTTAAGAGAGACGTTCCAGACTACCTCTCAGGTAGGAGGGATATCATTGCACTGCTCGAGTCCTTCTTTCCCCTTCACACTAGTTTCTCCCACTGATTCCCTGAGAGAGGGAGAGAGATCACCAACAATGAGCTCCTGTTTGCGTCGGGTCCACATATCTCATGGAAAGCTCCCTGCAGTTCTGGGAAGATAATTATCTCCATTTTACAGATAAGAATGACTAACATTTACTAAGTTTATTAAGTGTCTGGCACTGTGCTGAGTGTTTTTAGAGCATCATCCCATTCGATTCTCACAGCAATACTTAAAATTGGAACCACTGTATGGATGGGTCAGAGAAGGGAGGTGTCTTGTCCTAGGATACACAGCAGGTTAGAGTTGGTATTTAAACCCAGGTCTTCCTCATCACTCATTTCTGGAGGAACCAAAGGCTTTTTTCCGTGGAAGCAGGGAGAGAGAGGAAGAAATTCGAAGGAGAAGGCTGACGCTGATTTCTACCCAACCCAAACCCGGAGGTCAACGTACATTGCCAGACTCCCAGCTCACCTCCCACCCAGGCCTTGGCCGGAGGCGGGGAAGTGGTGCGCACGCGCACGGCCTCCCGTTCGGCCCCGCCCCCCGTGAGGGCTTCCCTCCTTGCTCTTGGCTCTGGGGCTTGCGCGCTACGTCCCCAGCCAACGGCTTCTTCCCGGTCAGGGACTTCCGGTGCGCGGAGTGCGGTTCCGGGTCGTGGCGGGGCTCGGGGCCAACAGGGCTGCTGCTCAGCTGGCGAGCGGCGGTGAGCGGCAGGGGCATGAAGGCGAGCCCGGAAAGCGGCTGCTGAGCCGGCCGGGAGGAGCGCCAGTCCCCGAGGATTCCGAGAGTGCGGAGCTCGGGCAGGGGCCGGGAGGCGCGGGGGAGCCGAGCCATCCCCTCAGGAACGTGTCCCAGGGCCGACCCGGCCCGTAGTGTGGCAGCAGCTTCAGGTAAAGGTTGCCCCAGCCTCTAGCTCCTTCGCTCGCTACCTCCGGCAGCCCACCCGAGGAGCCTGGCGGCCTTCCTCACTCCCCCGCGCTCGGCGCTGCCCAGCGGGCAGCCTGTCTGGCCCTTGCTCTGGTCTCCCTTGAGCATCCCTTTTCTGGCCCTTTCGTGGAGGCAGCTATGAGCCTGACAGCTGGGTGTGTGATTTGGGGGAGTAGAAACTAGTGGACTTGGTAGAATTGGGGTTTGGGGAGGGTACTGTTGACTCTGGCAGTTTCTGGCTGTACCCTCGGCAACATCTAGGTGTCTTAATCTTCATAACGAGAAAATCAAGTTTTTTAAGCATTGTCTGTGCAGTCCCTGTTTCCCAGCTCCCCTTAGCTCCATTGCCCCAAAGGGGTAAACAGCCTCGCAGAACTGTTTTTTTCTAGCCAGAGTGCTGCTGGAACTTTGTTTCAGCCTTTTGTTTATGGGAGTGGCATAGAGTCTTCCAAATCTGTTTAAGGCTGGGGAAAAAAAAATCATTTTAGTTTAAGCAAGAGCATTACTTTAACCGGAGACCCGAAAGTTGACTCAGAGATTGGCTCAATTTTCATTCTGAATGAAGTGATTTTTGAAGCCTCTCCCAATACCTGGCACTGTGCAAAAGCATCATGTTATAAACCAAAACCAGCAAAGTTCAAAACTTCCCCATGCGTGAACAGTCAAATGGAGACAGGTGTTTACAAACATCGGTTAAAGCGAAGTCAACGTTCTCATTCTATCAATATTTTGACAAGCAGAAGGGGTGGATTCCTAATTTAAAACAGCAGAAAAGAAGGCACCATGTTTTATTCTTCATATTCTGTGAGCTCGCACAAGATGCTCAGTAAACGCTGAAAGAGTTGTTGATGAAGTATTGATATTTGTTTTATCTTTTTCAGTTTACACATTTGCAAGGTTGCTGGGGCCTGTGAGGCATGCAGGCGGCCCCTTTCCCATTCAGCTTTGTGTTCATACCTTCCTTCATCTCCTGTGATGCCTGAGTGTACTCACATTCCTCTACACCTCCTGGCTCCTGGCTAACTTTCCAGCTACGCTTCGAAAGGCCCCCTACCCAGATCCTTTACTCTGGTTAAGTAGGACCTAGATGCCTTTGTTGTTTCCTTTGTTCGTTGTTTTTTTGTAGGACTTTCTCTCTGCCTAGATTTCTCCTTTTCTGTTCCCACCTATTGAGATGTTACCACGGCCCAGCTGAAATTGGCCTTCCCTCAACCAGTTCAGGGCAATCTCAGCTGGAAATGATTTCTTTTCTAGAATCCTATAAACACTCATTATTATATCTACAATTATTTCACTTAGCAAACATCTACTGAGTATGGATATATACCAGGTACCATGCTAGACAATGTAGAGATAAATAAGACTCAGTTCTTGTCTGCTCAATTTAGTGAGTGAGATAAGGAAATAATTCGAACACATAATGGTATGTACACTGTGGGAGAGTTCTTTCTGTGATCCAGTGGTAGCACAGAAGAGGGGGCATTATTCACTTTTGAGGAGTGTACTATGTCCAGGTAATGTTTCATAATGTGGGGTTAACTAAGCTTTGTTATTTACTATAATGGAGATTATATTAGGTTTCTCTTGTTTAATCATTTTAACCTCAATTCACAGATTAGGAAGGCTCAGGATAAATTACACATCTGGTATGAGACAGCCAGGATTCAAACCCAGGTCTGTCTTATGCCTACATCTGTGCCTTTTCCATTATGTGTTTTTCTTTTCTCACACCATAGCTCTCTGTATGCAAATACATATTGAAACAGGTATACAAGAGAAAAAATATCAATGTCAATATGAATGTCAGATAGTCCTTTAAATGTAGAGAAGACCTTAATCTTCCAAGGCAAGAAGGTAGTAGGTGGGTCAGCTCAACATTGAATGAGTGGACCAGACGTTCTGTAGAGAACAACCATGGATGCTGGCTTCAATTCTTGGTCCTTCCTCTTCCTAGATATGTGACCTTTGGCAAGTTTCTTAATTCTAAGTATCATTTCCTTCAAGTATAGTTTGAGATGGGGGATGATAGAGACTTCATGAAGTGTTGTGAGCTAATGTGGGTAAAGGGCCTGATTTGTGGCAAGGTTCCCCTGAAAATAGCTGTGAGATGCAAAGATGCAATGCCTGCGGCATGGTTTTAGAGTAGTGAGTAGACCAGCCTGAATAAATCAAACCATTGCTTCTTTCAGTGGGAATACTGGGAAGTAAAGTTGGAGGGTCAGGAGGGGGTCAGAGTCAGGGCGTGTGTGTTGGGCAAGAGAGGTCACTTCCCGTTTCTGCTCATAACCTTTCCTGTTAATAAATACCTTGAAGATCTATGATTCATTCAGCTGTGCCAGGGAAAATGTTAGACCCAGGGATAAAAAGGAGTATAACCAGGTCCCCACCCTGAGGTTGTCGACACTCCCATGGGGCAGACATGTTTGTGCAGGTGAACCATAGTAAAGCATAGTAGGTACTAAGATAGCAGTCCCCACAGGGTACTGTGGAGCACAAAGGAGGAAACACTGATAACGGTAGCTAATGAGCACTTACTGTGTGCCAGCATTGTGTTAAATGCATTCTCATTCATTCCTCTACAGGATGGTGTTATTACCATTCTGATTTTACAGATGAGGAAACTAGAGCACAGAGGTTAAATGAATTCCTTTAGTTTATGCAGTTGTTGGAGCTGAGAGTAGAGGGGATTATCTGCCAGACTTTGGTAACTCCACTCTTTGGTACTACGCCATGTTGTATCTTTGTGGCTTCGGAGAGGAGCTAGCCCTTGAGCCCTAGCTTCAACGTGCCCATCACCATGCTGGGCAGTAGGAATGAACATGGCTTCTGCGCTCAGGGAACTCATCACCTCATCTGTCTCGTTAAATATATATACTTAAGTGGGGTGTTTGTTTTGCTTATTGACTCATAACTGAAGACTTTAGAAACTATTGCAGTTCAGTAGATTATATGTGCTTCAGCTGAATTTGCTGTAAATCTGTTATTTTGATGTGTAGGCCTTATTGTTAAGGACGCAGCAATAGATGTCAAATTATTATGACAAAGAATTCTGTCACATTACATTGTTTCTCTTATGGGAGGTACCCTGACCTTGTGTTTTCTGTGAGTTTGAAGTTTTTCACTCAAAAGTTAGCACATTTTAGCTTGTGTTAAAGTAATTGAGTGCTTACAGTCATCGTTAAATGTTTCTGTATACCTTATTTCCTTCAGTCTTTATGATTCTGTGAGCTAGGGTATTACCAATTTAACACGAGTAGCCTAAGCCTTAGTGGTTCAGTGTGTTACCCAAGAGTCATACAGCTAGTGAGTTGATAATGCAAAAAAAAAAAAAAAAGTTGGCCAAAAGAGTAAACAAATATTTATTAATTTAGTTCTCTTTTGAACTCTACCTCAGGAGTCTCCAACTCAAATGCCCATGATGTAATATAGAGTAGGACAGATCTTGTGAACTGGAGGGCCCATGACCAGTCAGTCTGAAGGCAGCAGTCACTACTCAGCTCCAGTTGCTTGTCGCCATGTGAGGAAGTGGACCCAGTATCTCTAGATCTTCCGATTGTTTTCAAGAGATGCCGGAAATCTGGATTTTAATGTATTTAGTTTAAAAAACTGCCCTTAAAAAAATTATCATGTAGACCAAAACACATTTGTGGGCTGTGTACAGTCTTAGGCTGCCTGATTGTGAACTCTGACCTACCTGCTCACTGAAATTTTGATACCCACTGTTCAAAGCAGGAGGTACAATGCCTGTTGTGATTATTGATCAGAAATCTACTGGTAAATTGCTAGAGTGAGGGGGTGTTGTATTTCACTCATACTGATATCTTTGGGGAAGTGGCAGGGTAAATGCTTTTACTGTATGATCAGGCTGAATTTCTGGAGGGATGGGGTTTGGATGAGGTGATGATGACCTTGTAATACTTTTGTGCCCTTAGCACTTTAAATGCTGCCAGATCTCTTGTTTCCTTTGGTACTCTCTACAGTACATGAAGTGAACAAGGGGGGTTATCATAACCTCTTGAGATGAAGAAATTGGTGCCCAGTGAATTACAGTTTAGTAGAAAGTGCACTAGACTGAGAGGGACTTGAATTCTGAATGCAGGTATGCCACTAACAGCCTTCTGGTTTTGGTCAAGTCACTTACAAGTATCTTTGTATCTTTTTTGCCATCTGGATGATAATGAGGGAGCACGATTGAAGTCTTGGTGAGGTCTTTTCAGGATGCCAAGCTTTCTGATTCTAATTGACATGCTTAAAGCTGCACAACTGATTACTGGCAGACTCCAGTGGAGAACAGTTCAGATCTAAAATGCTGCTTCTCTCTTTTTCTTTTCTTTCTTTTTTTTTTTGCGGTACGTGGGCCTCTCACTGTTGTGGCCTCTCCCGTTGCGGAGCACAGGCTCCGGACGTGCAGGCTCAGCAGCCACGGCTCACGGGCCCAGCCGCTCCGCGGCATGTGGGATCTTCCCGGACCCGGGCACGAACCCTGCATCGGCAGGCGAACTCTCAACCACTGCGCCACCAGGGGAGCCCTAGGGTTTTTTTTTTTTTTTTTTTAATCAAGAATCTTTGTTAAAGAAATAATCAGAAATGTAGAAAAATATTCATGTTCAAAGGTGTTCACTGTGGAAGTATTTATAATAGCAAAAATTAGAAACAACTTTAGTAGTCAACAAAGAGGTAAGAGAAATGGAAAAGCCATAGAATGCAAATGTTGTACAAGCATTTTAGATGTTTTAGAAGAATTTTAGTGACTTAATATGCTCATCATATAATATGAAGTGAAAGAAGGATATAAAACTAAAGTATGGTCTCAATTAATGTCAAACACACAAAGAAAAAAACAGGTGGTTAGATTATAGGTCTTTATGCTCTTTTCTGTTTTCCAAAATACTCTCTGATAAACATAAATTACTTTTCAATAAAAAATCCTTTAAATTAACTTGTAATTGAGAAATATGGGTAGAGCTAGTGCACATCATTTTGACCAAAAAGTTTTCCCTAATACAGGTGATCTGAAGTTATATTGGGTTGGCCAAAAAGTTCATTTGGTTTTTCTGTATGATGGCTGTAGTAGCACTTAGTTGTCTTTAACTTCATTCGAAACAATTTTGTTAGATTGTATTGTGACAGCTATCATATCAGCGTGCATTTAAGAAAAAACTTAAAATTGGTGAATTTTTGTGTAGCCATTTTAATATTGAAGATGGAAGATAAAAAGCAACATTTTCGGCATATTATGCTTTATTATTTCAAGAAAGGTGAAAATGCAACTGAAACGCAAAAAAAGATTTGTGCAGTGTATGAAGAAGATGCTGTGACTGATCGAATGTGTCAAAAGTGGTTTGTGAAGTTTCATTCTGGAGATTTCTCGCTGGACGATGCACCACCGTCAGGTAGACCATTTGAAGTTGATAACGATCAAATTGAGACATTCATTGAGAACAATCAACGTTATACCACACGGGAGATAGCCGACATACTCAAAATATCCACATCAAGCGTTGAAAATCATTTGCACCAGCTTGGTTATGTGAATCACTTTGATGTTTGGGTTCCACATAAGTTAAGTGAAAAAAACCTCTTGACCATATTTCTGCATGTGATTCTCTACTGAAATGTAATGAAAACATTCCGTTTTTAAAACAAATTGTGACGGGCGATGAAAAGTGGATACTGTACAATAGTGTGGAACGGAAGAGATCATGGGGCAAGTGAGATGAACCCCCACCAACCACACCAAAAGCCGGTCTTCATCCAAAGAAGGTGATGTTGTGTATATGGTGGCATTGAAAGCGAGTCCTCTCTTATGAGCTCCTTCTGGAAAACCAAACGATTAACTCCAACAAGTACTTCTCCAGATTAGACCAACTGAAAGCAGCACTCGCCAGAAAGCATACAGAATTAGTCAGCAGAAAACGCATAATCTTCCATCAGGATAACGCAAGACCGCATGTTTCTTTGATGACCAGGCAAAAACTGTTACAGCTTGGCTGGGAGGTTCTGATTCATCTGCCATATTCACCAGACATTGCGCCTTTGGATTTCCATTTACTTTGGTCTTTACAAAATCCTCTTAATGGAAAAAATTTCAGTTCCCTGAAGACCGTAAAAGGCACCTGGAACAGTTCTTTGCTCAAAAAGATAAAAAGTTTTGGGAAGATGGAATTATGCAGTTGCCTGAAAAATGGCAGAAGGTAGTGAAACAAAACAGTGAATACGTTATTCAATAAAATTCTTGGTGAAAATGAAAAATACCTTTTATTTTTACTTAAAAACCGAAAGAACTTTTTGGCTAACCCAATAGTATTGTATTTTCAAGTCAGTTTTAACCTCAGTTGTTTTACACTTAGGATATGGTTTCCTGTATCTTGACATACATGATGTTGAGGTTCTCCTCTCCTCCTCAAAAATATCTTGAAAGAAGTGTCATATTTGTGTAGGTGGTACCAGTGTCCCAGTGCTACCATCACCTCTTTAGTGGCCAGTGGGTCAGTGAGTAGCCCTGTGACAGCTCTGTCTTTCAGGAAGAGTACATGCCTATTATTCGTAAGGCTGGTCATTGGTATATAGAGCTTTTTTTGTGAGTTGAATATTTGTATCTTGGTAAGTGCTTGTTTGGTATGGAAAAGTGTAAGTGTGAATTTCTATCTCACTTTTGAAAAATTTTGTAAGAAAAAAATTAAAGATCAAAGTTTGAATTTTACTTTTTGTGATAGCAGTATTCAGGATGTATGAATATTAAAATGTCATGAAGAATTGTGTCTTTTACTCTTTTCTAATTATATACTTCCTAAATGAAATTGCAGTAGTTTCAGCTTGTACCATTAAGCATGATGTCTAGGTTTTTTTTTAAATGTGCATGGTAATTCTCGTATATACAAAAGCATGCAAAAATTTAACAAAGTATTTGAGCATATTTAAATTAGGAAAATACCAGGCAAGATGTTTCATTTTGTAAACTGCTTCTGTCCAAAGCATTCTGTATATTATCAGAATGAAAAATGACAGCACTTTGTCATCTGTTCAAATTGATATTGCACTCTTTGCAATGACAGCTGAAAAGGCCCACAGGTGCCATATAAAGAGGTGACCATGTTGTCATATTTCATTTCGGCATCCCTCTGCAAAGCCATAATTACCTAATTAGGTTGTTAATTAGGAGATTAGCATTTCACTGTATTGATAGAATGCTCTTTACTGGCGTGGGGCTAGATACAGATTTGTCTGCCCTAATTTATAATCTCTGCCTTTTTTGTGCTTATTTATTTGCTTAAGATACTGATGTGGGGCAATTCAGTTTACCTGAGAAACAGTTTGTTTACAAGCTAATGAAGCTTTGATCGCAGGATTAAAGTTGCTGAGTTAAAATATGAACAGAATAAAAAAGGTGGTCACATCCCCAAAATGATAATAAAAATTCTGAGTTGGTATAACTAGCGTTCTCATTAGCATAGGGAACAAGCACATGATAAGAATTGAAATTGTTGGTATTAAGAAAAAATCCAAAATACAAAAATGAAGTCTGAAATGTGATAGAGATTTATATATATCTAAACTAGGTGAAGGAAACTAGTTACCTTTAATAATAAATCTCTGTCACTTGTACTTGAGACATAAAATGTGTTAAATATTTTTAATGTATTTCAGAAGCTGAAGCTTGGTTAATGATTTCAGAACAAATATATTCAGTCTTCAGTTTAGACTTCCTTAGATAGTCATCATGCATCAGGGTTTATTTCATTTGTACCTTCTGATCATTAGTTGGTGCTTGGAACATTCTCTTCCCACAGTCTTTGCAGTCCTGAGTGCTTATGGAATTTGAAGTATTTCACAGTAACCTTCACTTGGTGAGCTATTTGGAGTTAAGTGGTGTTTCTATCAAGTATGTGGACATTCTTTTTTGGGGGGGAGAAGTGGGCTGGCAAAAAAAAATTTCTGCTTATTTTTACTCCAGTGCAAGATTTGACAATAATGTTTGTAATTTGCATTATGTATACCTTTACCACTCTTTCCAGTTAAGGAGATTTAAGTCCTAAAACTGAACAATGTTAGGAGTACCATTCCCCCTGGGGTAGTAGTTTACCTCCTTTTGATTATATTTAGTATTAGCGGTTAAAGTTGTAGAAAGTACATGTGTGCTTAAGCCCTTTTCCCCATGGTTGTTATGAAAAATTGGATTTGGCTGTATCTGTAATTTTCTTCAAAATTAAAAAAATATTTTATATGAAGAAAATATTACATGCAAAATGTTCTATTTAGTCAGTTAAGTTTTTTGCTTAACTGCAGTCATTCACTTATTCAGTCAGCATTAGCTGAATGTATATTGGGCATTAGTCATATGTCTGGGAATCGAGCAATGAAAACTACAGGCACGGACCCAGTGCTCGTGGGATTTGCAGTCTAGTAACGAAAGTGCAGCGTAGTTTGAGGAGTAAAGCCTAGTGTGAGAAGTGTTAGAGTAATGAGAGTCAAGGTGAGTATGGAGGAGTACCTACCCTAGACTTGATAAGGTCAAACCTTCCAGGCATGTGCTGTCTAAATTGGGATCTGAAGGGTGAAGGAGAAAGTGATGTTTAAGCCAGGTGGAAGGAGAGAATGGTTTTAAAGGCTGGAAGAACACTAAAAGTTGAGAATGGCTAGAGTAGAAAGAACAAAGGGGATAAATGGAAGATGGGGCTGCAGAGGGAGCAAGTTCAGTTATATTAAAGAGTTTGGGACGTTATTGAAGGGTCTTAAGACAAGTTAGGAAGCAATTGCTATAGCCTAGGTGAGAGAAGATGGGATTGGATAATGGAGAGAAAGAGAATGAATGAAATCTAGAGAGAGAAGAGATGCATAGTATTGGTAATTAAATGGCAGTAGGCTTCACAGAAAGGAGTCAAGGATTCAAATTTGGACATTCTGTTTGTTTCCTAATTTTAAGTATGAGAATATGTGTTTAAGTACCTCATAGAGAAGAGGTCCATGAGTCTTATTTTCCAATATGACCCCCAAATATACAGTACTAGCAACTAGTTTTCCTTTTGGTGAATTGGGGAGAATACTAATATTTGAGTGTCACTGTTGGGCCCTACCTTGTGAGAGCAGCTTTGTGAGGTATGAGATAATGTCTTACTGAGGTCCAGAGGAATTGTGACTTTGCCAGTTTTCTCAGCTACTCGGTGGTAGAATTGGGAGCACACACAAGCTTTCCAAAGCCTTTATGTTATCTGTCATGCCATGTTGTCTTCCTTGTTGTGTCCCCCTCCCTTTGTTTATTCCAAAGTGAAGAGGAGAATTACTCCCCAAGGACCAGTAGCTCAGTAGGTTGCTGATAGAGGCATTGTGTAAACTCTGTGACTTCCCAGGCCCAGCTCTGGGGTGGATTAAAGCAGTGTCTGGTGCTTTGGTAAGAGAAGCTGCTCAGTGTAGGAGTGCTTGCTTCAACAAAGTCACAAGTTCTGTTGTGTTTTCTGGCACTAGGCTTTAATCTCCCCCAATTAGAAATGTAGATCGGCTACCTCCACACAAGGTCACTAATGTATAGAAAGTTCTCCTCCTTTCCCCAGGGGAAAAGTCTTGAAATATCTGATTCTTGGGTGAGGAATTTGACATCTCTTCGATGTAATCAACTTGTATTACAAATTGTTTAAAAAAATTTTATGGTTACTGTCACCAGTACTGTTCAATTAAGTGATTTGTTGGTATCCTTGTGTCGGAATCACCTGAACTAGAAGAAATTCTAGGGTGCAGCATGGATTCTAGCCTCTCTGTGTTTCTGCCCCACCCCCTTTTAAAATTGAGATATAACTCATGTATCATAACATTTACCCTTTTAAAAGTGTACACTTTAATGGTTTATCACCCCCAAGGAAACCCCATACCCATTAGCACTCACTCCTCATTTCTCCCTCCGCTAGCCACTGGCAATCATTAATCTACTTCCTGTATCTATGGATTTGCCTATTCTGAACCTTTTATATCAATGGAATCACACAATATGTGGCTTTTTGTGTCTGGCTTCTCAGCATAATGTTGTCAAGGTTCATCCATGTTGTAGCATATATCAGTACTTCATTTCTTTTTTTCTAAATAAATTTATTTATATATTTATTTTTGGCTGCGTTGGGTCTTTGCTGCTGCACGCAGGCTTTCTCTAGTTGCTGTGAGTGGGGGCTACTCTTCGTTGTGGTACGCAGGCTTCTCATTGCGGTGGCTTCTCTTGCTGCGGAGCATGGGCTCTAGGCGCGCGGGCTTCAGTAGTTGTGGCACGAGGGCTCAGTAGTTGTGGATCGCGGGCTCTAGAGCACAGGCTCAGTAGTTGTGGCGTACGGGCTTAGTTGCTCTGCGGCATGTGGGATCTTCCCGGACCAGGGCTCGAACCCATGTCCCCTGCATTGGCAGGCGGATTCTTAACCACTGTGCCACCAGGGAAGTCCAGTACTTTATTTCTTTTTATTGCTGAATAATATCCCATTGTATGGAAGTACCACATTTTGCCTATCTGTTCATCAGTTGATGGAGGTTTGGGTTGTTCCCACTCTGGCTATTATGAATAATACTCCTGCGGACATTCTTGTACAAGTTTTTGTGTGAGCATATGTTTTCAATTCTATTGGGTGTATTACCTTGGAGTGGATTACTGGGTAATAAGGTAACTCTGTTTAACAGTTGAGGAACTGACAAATTGTTTTCACAGGTGGCTGCACCATTTTACATTCCCTCCAGCAGTGTATAAGGTCTGCCACCTTTCTGCTTTCACTTTCTTCAGGCTTTCTATTGCTGTGGTCTGGGCTGGAAGCAACCCTAGGCATTCCATGAGCCCTTTTGTCTTGATGAATGGGAAATTCTCCAATTTTATCTCTTCAACTACATTCACTCTACAAGCATATGTGTACCAGGCCTTATATTGGATGTTAGTGACAGGAAGCCAAATAAGGCTTCTAGTCCTTTCTTCTCAAGGACTCCACAATCCAGTAGTTGGAACTTCTAACTAGGACATGCAGGGAGAGGGAAAAGCCAGTGAAGAAAGTACAGTTGACCTTTGAACAACATGGGTTTGAACTGCACCAGTCCACTTACATGTGGATTTTTTTTTCAATAAATACAGTACGACAGGATCTGTGATTGGTTGGATCTGTGGATGTGGAACCATGGATGCGGAGGAGGGAGGGCCAGCTATGGGACTTGAGCATCCACAGATTTTAGTGTCTGCGGTGGTCCTGGAAACAATCCCCCAGGTTTACTGAGGGACGACTGTAACTGCTTAGATATTTGTGAATTTCCACAGCACAGATCCTAACTTTAGAATCTAGGCAAAGGTTGAGTTGATTTTTGGAGATTTTTGGGGGTTTCTTTTCCTTGGCTCATCCTTTAACTACAGTCATCTTCCTGTATTTGCAGGGTATTGGTTCCAGGACCCAGAGGATACCAAAATTCACAGATGCTCAAGTCCCTCATGTAAAATGGCGTAGTACAGTCGGCCTTCCATATCCTGGGTTCTGCATCTGTGCATTCACCCAACCAACCAAATTCAATCTGCAGTTGGTTGAATCTGCGGATGCCGAACCTGCATATACTGAGAGAGGACTGTTTTACTGTTCCTTGGGTTTTGTCACTAGGTTACTGCTCGTTTCCTTGCATATTTTCCCTGGGTAAGCTCATTCACATCCATGGCTTCATCTGTCATTTATATGTTAATGTCTTCCAAATTTGCTCAGATCTTTCTCCTAGGCTTCAGGTTTGCCTGTCCTTCATGTGTCAGTTATATGTTGTTGTCCCAGATTTGCTCAGACCTTTCTCCTGGGCTGTTAGGTTTGTATCATGATGGATCTCTGTTTGGGTAATCCATAGACATATCAAGCTCATTGTGTCTGAAACATAGTTCCTCATTTCCCCTCTCCCTGTTAAGCTGTTCCTACTTTTCAGTTCAGTTTCATTTGTTGGTGCTGTCATACAAGCCGTAAACTTTCGCCTTCTCCTTAACCCTCCACATCCACTCAGTCACCAAGTTCTACCAATTTTATCTCCTAAATATTTTTTAAAACTGTTTCTTAAGTTCATAGGCCTATCTTTCAATGCCTTACTTTGGATTTCATCATCTCTTCCCTGAGCTGTAGTCACAGCTTCATAACTAATCTTGTGTCTTGTCCATCAGATTAATTTTCTGTGCAACTGCCAGAGCAGTCTCTCTGAAATGCTAACCTGAACAGCAGCTTTGAACTCCTGGTAGTTTTAGTTGCTAACTACATGTTCTGCTATATGTTATTTTAGTGCCTTTTCTCTTTGAAAAAAGCTGGATGAATGAATCATCTTTGAAGATTCATTTTAGACCAGGGAATAATAGCAATAACAATAATAGTAAACATTTGTATAGTGCTTACCATGGGCCTGGTGCTTTTATACACACATAACATATATGATTTCTTTCAGTCCTCACAATAATCCTATGAGATAGGCACCAAAATTGTTCCCATTTATTTATAGATGAGGAAGCGGAGGCACAGAAATTGTTACTTTCCCTAGGTCCCATGGTGAGTGAGTGGCTGAGTCCAGATTTGAACCTAGGCAGTCTGATGCTCTTAGTTTCTCCTGTGTCCCTTTTCCCAACCTTCCTGATTCCCTCCACTTCCCCCACTCCAAAGGTTAGTTATCTTCTCCCTGCTACTGCAGTAACCTATGCATGGCCTGATGTTAATCTGCAGTTCATAGGACAGATCGGGAGCACATTTTATTTTAAACATTATTGAACAAGGAGCCAGCATTATAGACTATTTAATTGCCTGCTCCCTCTTGCCCCTATCTTAAGGTGACTAAGTTGGAAGTGATCACTTCCATTACCTTGATCTTAGTCACCTCTGTGTAGCCTTGTCTGAGTATCCAGTTTCCTTTAGATAGCTTTCCTTTGTGTTTCCGTAGTACTTTGTTATATAGAATCCTCCAGCATTGCTCTCATCCTTTATTGTGGCCATTTTTGTACTTTTCTTCTTGCTTGACTGTAAGCCTTTTGGGGATAGGGACTATGACTTGTTACTTTATACTCCTAATTTCCAGCATGTAGTAGGTATTCACACTTGTTGAATTTCTTGAATGAACAGGTAAGTCCGACCCATATCTAGACTAGTGAGAGAAGAGGATTCAACGTGTGATGAAATGGACTTAACCTGGAAATTCGAGGCAGCATATAATAGCTGTTCCGAGCAGGGGTTGTGGAGCCAGGCTGCCTAGGTTTTATCTTGGCTCTACCTCTCACTAGTTATGGGGCCTTGGGCAAGTCTGTGCCTCAGTTTACTGATTTGTAAAACATAAATAGTAATAGAGTCCACCTCTAACAGTTTTGTAAGTGATGTAAGTGTAAATAAATAAGCAGCCTTCTGGAATCAGAGAATTAATTATTCTACTTAAAGTGTATTTTGTGAAACACTCCCCCCCTAACTGTATAACATTACAGGCAGAATGAAGCCAGTCCTGCTGCTCTATCCTCATGTTTGATCCATCTGGTAATAGTTTTTTTTAAAAAGGTAATCTAGAAGATATAAAAAATACTTGGCAAAGTTAGTGCAGTTTTGTTAATAATAATAACAGTTACCATTTAGTGAGGTTATGAAAGTGCCATTCAAATGAAAGTAGAAAGCACCTTTCACAGTCACAGAAAAATAGTTTGGGGGTTATCTGTTTAGAATAAAATATCTGTTGAGATTATTTTATGCTGCCCTTCCTTCATTAGGAGTTGAATAAATGAGTTAGATAGTTGACAGCTTATTTTCCCTCCAAAAAAATGTAGCTAGAGCAGGAAGAGTCAAGAATATTGCATCTTGGATTTGAATAGTGCTTTTTTACTTTTTGTAAGTATCCCTATGAGGTGGATAAGTAGCACATAGATTATGAATATTTCACTGCTGAGGGAACAGAGGCAGGGGCACCTAACTCACTTGAAATCATCCCATAGCTAGTCCCTAGGCAGGCTACAGGCAGTAACCTGGAATTCCAGATATGTTTACTAACTTCAATGCTTGTAGTTCTAGGAACCAGTTTTCGTACATAATAGCATTTTTTAGACAATAGTGCTCACTCAAATCAGTCAGTGTGGTTTACCTTTGAGAGGGTTTGCTGCCAAAATCTTGATGCAATTAAAATCTTTGTCAAAAAAGGAATTCCTCATACCTCTGTTCTTAGAGTGTGAACCACGGCACCATGATATAAGTAAAACATGCAGTGGAATTCTTCTGGCCTTTAAGGGAAAACAGTATGAAGCAAAAACACGCAAACCTTTTTACTTGAACCCTGGGTGAACACGTGATTACATCCTCCTCCTCCACCTCCTCCACCTCGCATGTGATTGGAATAGAATTTGAGAGCTGAAAAGGCCCTTCTTATAGTTCATCCTCCCCATTTAACAGATGCAAAAAATGGACTGATGTGTAAAACAGGTTTAAAGAGTTGTAAAGAGGTAACTTGTCCAATGCCATGTAATTAGGTCCCTGGTAATTAGGGAATTGGAAGTCAGGTTTCCTGAGTGGTGCTTGCAATAAACTGTGTTGCTTCCCTCAATTGATGATGTGGTTAACCTGAGAGCCAGGTAAGTGGAAGCATAACTATTGAATCCTTCTACTTGGTTAAGCAAACTTCAAATATTGAGGAGACAGTAAAAGGAAAATAAATCTTAGACTGTAGCAGGAGAGCTATCTACTGCACCAGCACCATGGATAAGGGCCCTTTTTTGTTTTTGAAAATCATGGCGCCACCCTTTGGGAACAGGAAAGATTTGTTTTGTCTATTTATTGCACACTGAGCCCTTGCTGGATGCCAGCCACTTTCTACTAGAAACTGGCATTACAGTGATGATTAAGACAGTGTGCTTAAGGAGTTGAGAGTTTAGAAGAGAAAACCAACATACAGACAGTCATTATTATTTTTTTTAAATGTGATTAGTTTCTTTGTTTATTCATTCATTCATTTATTCATTCCTTAACAAAGCAGCCAGAGAGATACTTTTATTTTTTATTATTTAAAAAAATATTTATTTATTTATTTGGTTGCGCTGGGTCTTAGTTGCAGCAGGTGGGCCCCTTAGTTGTGGCTTGAGGGCTCCTTACTTGTGGCATGCAAACTTAGTTGTGGCATGCATGTGGGATCTAGTACCCCGACCAGGGATTGAACCCAGGCCCCTTGCATTGGGAGCTCGGAGTCTTAACCACTGTGCCACCGGGGAAGTTCCCAGAGAGATACTTTTTAAAATGTGAGTTAGATCATATTGCTGCTCACAGTCTTCCGGTGATTCTCCTTTCTACTTGTAATTAAAGCAGAGTGCTTAGAATTGCCTGTAAGGCTCTACTCACTTTTCCCCACTCTTCAGACCTCATCCTCTACTACTTGCTTCTTTGCTGGGCTCCTTGATACTTAGTGCCAGGCATACTCCCCCTGCTTGGCAACACGCTTCCCTCAGAAATCCATATGGCTTGTTCTTTCATCTTCAAGGGTTAACTCTCAAATGTCACCTTCTCAGTGAAGCATCCCTTGACTATTTTATTTACAATTGCAGCTGTGGCTCCACTTACCTAGCATGCCTTAGCTCTCTTTTCTGTGCTACTTTTCTCCATAGCATTTCTAACTTATTGTATAATTTAATTCTCTATTTTGTTTGTCTCCTTCATTAGAATGTGAACTCCATGAGGGCAGGACTTTCTGTCTGCTTTGTTTTCTGCTGTACTCTGCATCTAGCATAGTGCCTGGCACACAGGAGGAATTCAACAAGTATTTGTTGAATGAATAAATTCAGCAAACACTTAGCACCTATTACTAACAGGCAATGTGCTGGATTAATTATTTGGTAGAAGTAGTGATGAAGTGCAGTACAGTGGGACCACATGGGAGCAGCTAACCTGGTCTGTGGGATTCATCAGGGAGGTTTCCCGAGAGCATTGACCATTGAGCTGGATTTAGAAGAATGAGTAGGAGGAGGCCAGGTGACAGTCTTCAGATCAAGTTATAAGTTTGGAGGAATGTAACTGGTCTTTATTGTAGCAATTTGAGCTGTGGTTCTCCATAGGGTAGGATAAAATTTCAGAAAACAGATGCTAGGAGTTGAACTTTGTTTAGCACCTTCGAAGATTTGAGCATAGATTTTAGTAGCAAAGTTGTATATGTATGTATTAATCTTGGTATTAATGAAACCATTCGGGGGTTGGAAATTGCCACAGATTTAGTGGCTTCAAACAACACATCACTGCAAGGTTTCTCAACCTCCGCATTATTGCTATTGACATTTTGGGGGGTATAAGTCTTTGTTGTGGGTGCTGTCCTGTGCATTGTATGATGTTTAGCAGCATCCTTGGCATTAAAAAAATTGAAATTGGCAATTCCTTAAACACGATATTCGTACAACTAACTGTATTAAAGGTAGAAATAAAGTGCTTTTAAAACAGTTTGCGGGGGCTTCCCTGATGGCGCAGTCGTTGAGAGTCTGCCTGCCGATGCAGGGGACATGGGTTCGTGCCCCAGTCCGTCAAGATCCCACATGCCACGGAGTGGCTAGGTCCGTGAGCCGTGGCCGCTGAGCCTGCGCGTCCGGATCTTGTGCTCCGCAACGGGAGAGGCCACAACAGTGAGAGGCCCGCGTACCGCAAAAAAAACAAAACAAAACAAAGAAAAACAGTTTGCGGGGCTTCCCTGGTGGCACAGTGGTTAAGAATCCACCCGCCAAGGCAGGGGACACGGGTTCAAGCCCTGGTCCGGGAAGATCCCACATGTCACGGAGCAACTAAGCCCAAGCGCCACAACTACTGAAGCCCGTGCGCCTAGAGCCCATGCTCCACAACAAGAGAAGCCACTGCAGTGAGAAGCCCGCGCAGCACAACGAAGAGTAGCCCCCGCTCACCGCAACTAGAGAAAGCCCGCGCACAGCAACAAAGACCCAACACAGCCAAAAATAAATAAATAAATAAATTTATCTATTTTAAAAAAAAAACAGTTTGGACCCTGGGAATTGGAGAAGGGTTCACAGAGGAAGAAATATTTGAGTTGGACTTAGAAGGTTTGTATTGGAGGATAAAGGTACATCTCACACAAAGGAAGTCTCATTACCAAAGGCTAGATTGTGTTCAGAATACTCCTGGGAGTTGCCTTCTGGGGAGAAGGGGCAGATGAATGAAACTGGGTTGTAAAGAGTCCTAAATATATGTGAAGGTGAAGGGGCTTAGGCTGTTTTCCTGCACTATTTTCGTTTCTGTTGTTGTCTAACAAATTACCACAAACTTAGTGGCTTAAAACAACACAAATTTATTATCTCTCAGTGGGTCAGGAGTCATGGCTTCAGCTAGGTTTTCTTTTTTTTTTCTTTTTCTTTTTTTTTTTCTCTTTCTTTTTTCTTTGGCTGTGCCACGCAGCTTGTGGGATTTTAGTTCCCTGACAAGGGATTGAAGCCAGGCTCCCAGCAGTGGAAGCGTGGAGTCCTAACCTCTGGACAGCCAGTGAATTCCCTCAGCTGGGTTTTCTGCTAAGGGTCTCAAAGGGATGAAATTAAGGTGTCAGTGGACTCCAGCCTAAGGTCCCCATTTCCTTGTTACCTGTTGGCTGCGACCACTCTCATCTCCTAGAGGCTGCTCTCAGATTCTTGCCTTATAATTCCATAACATGGCTGTTTGCTTTTTCAATACCGGCAGGAAAATCTCTGGCTTAAAATCTCTCCCCCGGGTTGCTTAGGATGAAGTCTTATGTAACAAAGTCATCAAGGGAATGACTCTTCCATCACTTTTGCTATGCTCTTGGCTAGAAGCAAGTCAGGTTCTACCCACACTCGAGGGAATAACACAGAGGCATGGATATCAAGAGAAGAATTTCTGGAGCCATATTAAAATGTTGACTGCCATATGTACTTTTAGCTCCATGAAGGCAGTAGCCAGGTCTTTTCAAATTTTTTTGCTCAGCATTGTGTCTCTGGTGCCTGGCACATAGTAAGTGCTTTATAAATATTTGTCGAATGAAATCAATGAATGGTAGCGGTTGAGTGTTACTTATGGTTTCAGCTCTTACACTGGTAATTTCACATGGAGAAGCAGTCTAGTTTCTTTGGCATTATTCATTTCTTTAGGTAAAACTATAAACATTTTTACCTGGAATCTTAAAGTAAAACCTAAAATTATTTGTTTATCATAACAAGTGTCAATCAAATCTGTTATCTCAGAGAGACAACACCCATTGGAAAAATAATTTAGGGCTACATTGCACCAAACTGGCAGATTTCTTGTAACAGCCAGAAATGATGGCAGCTTTGGAGTTGTGGAGGTGGTGAGTAGTTAGGTTGTCTGAAGTTTCACAGCTATTGCTAATAACAATAATTTCAAATAATAAACAAGTATTTCAAAACGCTGGAAATACTGATTGTTTTGTAATAACTGCTTTATAATATTGATTTTAGTCTAAGTTGTGCTTAGAACTTTATATATAGTTTGGTGTTATTATTAATTATGGTGGTTCTCCATACTTGTCATAGGAAACATTTTGAGCAATATTTAGATCTTGAGTTATCCGTTGATAAAGGACCATTTTACCTTCAGAAAATCAGGTATTTCTGACACCAAAGTCTGTGTTTTTCCAGTGGACCTTGCTGTTCAAAATGGGGTTGTGAGAATCTCAGTATGTGCCAGTTGGTCCTGGAAGCCACAAAGTAAGCAAGGCACATCTTCCTGGACTATCAGTTTTAGTGACTATATTCAAAGGTAAAATATTTTTTCTATTAAAACAAATACAGGTTCAGTATGTTATAGGATAGAATGCAAAATATGAATGAATTCTAAAAATAAATTTCTTACAGCATGTTGCTTTACGTGGCTCCCCCTAGGTTCTCTCTTACCTTGATTTATGGTTACTCTCCTCTGCCCTTCAGGTGTGTCCGTGGACAAGTTTGAGAGGCACTGTACTGTACCAGTCTCCCTTTAACTGGATCTTGGCAGATGGTAAGATTCAGAGACATTTCAGGTGGAGGTTAGTGGTACAAGGAAAGAAAAATCAAGGGCCAGGGTCCCTTTCCCTCTGTCCACAGGAGATATTTGAGGAGACCTGGTCTCCTGGTAGATTGGTGAGGGTCTGGCTGGTCCCAGATGGCCTCAGTCACTCACGGTGGGGGGTGGCATCACAGTAGCTGGAATGATCGATGGCTGAGCCTCTCTGCATTTGGTCTTTTATCCCAAGCTTCTTCCCATGATTCAAATATGGTCCAAAGAAGGCTGTAGCAGAAGCTGCAAAGTCTCTTGAGACCGAGATTCAGCAGTCCCACATTACTTCAACTACATTCTGTTGGTCACAGCAAATTACAAGTGAGCCCAGTGATGGGAGGAGCTGCAAAGACTCAAAAATCTACCAAGTGACCTTGGGCAAGTTACTTAACGCCTCTAAGCCTTAATTTTTTTAATAATCTATGAAATGGGGGTAATAGTAATACCTACTTTCTGGGGTGGTAGTAAGGATGAAATATGTTGTTACATGAAAAGTACAGCTGATAGTAAGAAGCTCAGTAATTGTCATCTGTTACTGTTCTCCTTGTGTTTTTGCCTAATGAAAGCCTGCCCATCCTTAAATGCCACCTTCTTCCTTCCTACAGCCTTCTGTAACTTTTTTGTCTCTTGGAAAATACATTGTCTTAGTGTCTTATTTGATGGGTAGTATATTGCCTTATATTACTGTTATGTATGTACACGACATAGCTCATCTGCTGAAGCCTGTAAGCCTCTGGAGGATGCAGGCCAGTGTTCATGTACCTTTTTGTAGGAGTCCCTGTGCCTAGTTCTCAATGATGTTTAGTGAATGAATTCCATATTATTCGAAAGAAGATACAAGCATTTGTTTTCTGTTGTTGTAATTTGGTCTAGTAAGTACTTTTAGTCAAAGTAAAGAAATAAAAATGTGAAGGGAAAAATTAAGTTCTCCAGATATAAGGTCTCACTATTTACTGTTTAATTAAATTAGGCATATTCACATGGAGAAGATTTTAATTCCCTGAGGGGAAAAAATGGCTCAATTTTACTCTTCTAAAAAATAAATGAATATTTAATTTAGAGTTAAATTGGAGAGAGTTAGAAAAAGAGATTTAAAATCAATAAAGTGCATTTTATTTTAATGGTCATTTCACTTGTTTTCTAACTCCAGGGGTTATGAATTCTGAACTTTAATTAGATCAAAGAACTTTGAAATCTTAGTAAAAAACAGGGTCTGTTGGTTTTTATAAATGTACATAATAAAAAGGCTTTGTTTTTCTAACTTGTGATCATTTCTTGTTGTGCAAAATAAATGTGAGTGCTTCTATAACATTCTTAAGGAATCTTGTGTAGGAATCAGGTTCAACTTGCCTAATGCTAATAGCATGAAGTCGGGGTACAGTGTGGAAAGGTAAAAAAAAAAAAAAAATCTTGCATCTGCTGTTACATGTTGTTAACTCCCTCAGCAGACTTTAAATCATTTCAAGTACAATGATAGTGTGGGAGGTAAATTAACTAACCATTAACAATCTTATAAATACACAATTAACATGCCAACATTTATATGACACATTGATGGGGCAGCAGTAATTTTTGATTGGGAGTTTGCAGACCTTTGAGAAGCCCCAGGCTGTTGCTTATTCAGACAGGTTTTCACAGATTGCAGGTGAGGGCAGCTTGAAGTCTGTCTGGCAGAGGGAAGTGAGTGTGTAGTGTTTTGAAAGTCCAGGAAAAACCACTGGCTGGACTTGAGCATTTGAAGTCACGTTACTATCTCAGGTCCTTAGGGAGTGAAGAAGTATAAGGAGGGCGCATTTGCTTCTGGTGGGGTTATTTAAAGAGACAATATTTTAGGTATGGACTTTGTAGCTGAAGTTGCATGAATTTCTAGGGATTTTCAGAAAGATACTTAGACCTAACTGGGGATTTAAAGTAAACCCTTCTCTGTGGTTTCAGGTCAACAAGTAGATGATCTCTGGAGTTCATTTCATGTGTAAAATTTTATGATTTTTAGTTTTGAACAATTATTAAGTGTGCTGCTTCTTTCTTGCTGTTGTACAAATCACTGTTGCATTAGTGGAGGGAAGGCTAAGGGTCTAGTCTACTGCATAACACATTTACTGTCTTACATCTTTCACAAGGACCCACAAATTTCTCTCAGGCCCTGGAACTCAACAACAGGATTTAAAAAAATCATGTTTATTATAGCTGTTGTAGTTTTTGTTCCTCTTTGTTTTGAGAGGCTATAGAGTGGTTAAGATCCCAAGCTCTTGGGTTTATTGGTTCTATTTACTTGGTTCTATTTACTTATTAGCGCTCTGGGTTTGGGCAGGTTTCTTACTTTGCCTCAGTTTTTTCATCTATAAAATGGGGGTAAAAATAGTTACCATCTTATGGGGTTATTTTGAGAATTATATGAATTAATCCATGTAAAAAGGGAACAACAAGTCTAGCTTTTATAATAAGTTAAGGTTAGTTATTATCATTGCTTTTTGCTTCTGGGATTCTCCATTCTACCTGCAGAAAATGTACATGGCATGCACTGGCTTATGGATTCATATTAAGTTACTTCTCCTTTGCCCATCTACTTTTTTACTGTCTTGTACCTTATGCTTTTGTTTTTGTTTTTTTTAATAATACATTGCAAATAAAGTTTGGAGGGTGTATGTGTATAAAGTTATTATTAAGAATATACTTATATTAAGACTTGATACCCATTTAAGCCTACTAAAAATTTACTCCCCTGTTAGGACGTGCTTCAAGTTACCACAGGTAGGTTACATGATCATTAGTGAACACAAATCAAATGGTTATGTGAAGTGGTAATAGCATCCAAGTTGCACCTGGAACCACACTTAGCATACAGTAGGAACTTAATAAATATTTGTTGAATGAATGAATGAATGAAGTATGAAAGGAGACCATCCGGTACATTAAAAATGGCCATGTCATTTTGGGACATCTCTTACTATCCTCCCACTCACTCTCTGTGGTTGTCCCTTTTGCTTCCTTTGTTTTTTTTCTGGCTGTGTTGGGTCTTTGTTGCTGCGCTGCGCGCGAGCTTTCTCTAGTTGCAGCGAGCGGGGGCTTCTCATTGCGGTGGCTTCTTCTGTTGTGGAGCATAGGCTCTAGGCGTGCGGGCTTCAGTAGTTGTGGCGCATGGGCTTAGTTGCTCTGTGGCATGTGGGATCTTCCCGCACCAGGGCTCGAACCTGTGTCCCCTGCATTGGCAGGCAGATTCTCAGCCACTGGACTACCAGGGAAATCCCTGCTTCCATTTTTAGTAAAACAAATCTTTATGCTTTGAGGAACCTGGAGTTAGAAAGTGGGAAAATCTGAAAAGTAGGACATCTACTAACAATCTAATTATTGTTTATCTGATAGCTTAATGGTATATATTAAAAAGCACTGACTATCTCGGAGAGTCAAGAATTGGTGACGTTCAGGGAAGGCATTCAAGGCCATTTGTAAAAGTGAAGAGCAGCATCTCTAAACCATGTCTGTGAAACTCAGTTATACATTGATATGTTTTAGTGTTTCTAGAGGAAAAAATGTTTAGGGATCAAATAAGCTTGGAATTTGGAATATATTACGTTACTAGATTACCCCCTCTTGGAGATTCACAATATATAATACATTAGTAGTTTAAAAACTTTGAGAAGTGCTGTAATTAAACAGCAAGAAAAAAGCCTATTTAAATTTGTTTAATCTGGCATTTAACAGACATTAAAAAATTGTGGTAAAGTATGTACAACGTAAAATTTACCATTTTAACCTTTTTTTTTTTTTTGCGGTACGCGGGCCTCTCACTGTTGTGGCCTCTCCCGTTGCGGAGCACAGGCTCCTGACGCGCAGGCTCAGCGGCCATGGCTCACGGGCTTAGCCGCTCCGCGGCATGTGGGATCTTCCCGGACCGGGGCATGAACGTGCGTCCCCTGCATCGGCAGGCGGACTCTCAACCACTGCGGCACCAGGGAAGCCCCCTAACCATTTTTAAGTATACAATTCAGTGGTATTAAGCACATTCACATTGATGTGCCATTAATACCATTCATCTCTAGAACTTTTCCATCTTCCCAAACTGACACATACCTATTAAACACTTACTTCCCAATTCTCCCCTCCCCCCAGCCCCTGGCAAAGACTATTCTACTTTCTGTCTCTATGAATCTGACTACTCTAGGTACCTCATATAAGTGGAGTCATGAAGCATTTGTCCTTTTCTGACTAGCTTATTTCATTTAGCGTAATGTCCTTACAGTTCATCCATGTTGTAGCATGTCTTAGAATTTTCTTACTTTTTAAGGCTCAGTAACTTTCCATTGTTACGTGTTTACCACATTTTGTTTATCCATTCTTTACCAAGTATTTTTAATTACTGTGTAGTATTCCATTGTATGTATGTGTCCTGGCATATGCAATGTTGATGGATATTTAGGTTACTTTCAGATCTTCAGTATTACAATCCTGAGATAAATATTTTTGCAGTTATTTCCTTCGAGCAGATCCTAGAAGTGGGGTTGTCCAAAGGGTATTCATGTTTTACACTTTGATATATACTACCAAATTACCCTCTAAAAAGTCCCAATTTTCATTCCCTCTTATAGTGCACAAGAGTGCCCATTTCTCTGAACCCCTGCCAGCATTTGGTTTTAAAGATCTTTGACCTTTGCACAACTGATCAGAGAAAATAACTTGCTTTTTTGTCTGTGTTTGGAATATCTTTGTTTTAGAAATCATATCTACCTTCAAATGATAATTTGCTGCTGTCCAAGTGATTTAAAATGTATTCTTTTCGTTGTGAAAAGTAGTTTTGGCATAAGTTGATAGTGACAATTTTGAAGGGTGACAATTTTGAAGGGCACATTGTAGAGAAGCTCTTGTGCCTTTATTAATTTTTTTAAAAAGCAATTCTTTCTTTATAATCACACTTACACACGACATGCTCATATATGACTTATCTCTGAAACAAAATTGTGTAGTCCTTGGAAGTCAGACAGCAACATTTATTGAATTCCAGCTGTGTGTAAGATTCTTTGTTGCCAGAAAGGATATGGTATTATGGCCCCTGTCCTTGTGGAACTTCCAGTCTGAATCCTCAAGTACATCATAGGAGGTGGAAAACATGTTTCCCACGGCAGCCCTGTGGGAGCCCTGTCAGAACTGGAAGTGAATAAATATTTGTTGAGTGATTCCTACAGATTCCTCACTGTATGAAGTCATAGTGTACTAATAGAGAAGGTATCTGCTCATGTTAGGGCGTTTTGGGGGCTTCTGTTCTGTTAGGATAGTTAGGGAGTTGGTATGTGCCTTCAGAAGTGTTTGCCCATAACTTTTCTTCATAAGAGGTGATGGAACAGGTTCATTTTCCTGAAAAAGATTCTGTTGAAGGTACCCCAGTGTAGTTTTGCCGCTTTGTCCTTTGACTTTTTGGTGCCAGAACACCCATTAAATATGTGGCTTCTCACTGAAAGCCCTTGTTTTTGCAGGGGAGAACTAATCAATATGAAGTTGAAAACACCTGCCCCTATGCTGGTGCCTAGTTGCCTCACTTTCATCGGGAAGATGCTTGTGATTGCTACAAAGATGTTTGTAGATCTGTTGATCTGTGATTCCATGGTTCTGTTACAAAACAAATACTGTCATAACTAAATCTATGGTTGTATACATCTTTGTGGTTATATAAGAACTTATTTTTACAAGTGAAACTTAAATGCTTCCCTTTATTTCTGTAATTTTTTTCTGATTAATACACTTAAAGTGGTGGGCTGACATTATTGTTTCTGCGACTAAATGTCTCAGATATTTGACACTTAGAAGAATCCCATGATATTAGGAAATATACTAAGTCTATATTAGGGTATAAACTTTTTGATTCAGGCATACCTTACTCACCTTTGCATTTCCTGTTAGCTTCAGTGTAAAGTAAGTACTTAGTGAATATTTAAGGGAAAAAATGAAAATTAATGTAATTCACTTGATCAGAGATGCTCCTTAGTCAAACATACTCTTAATCTCAGTATCTTTAAGATCCACCAGGTGAGGTTAATAGAAGGATATGTTGCCAGACAAAAAATTTAAAAACTTCAGTTAGCTATAATGATTTTTAAACTAGATTTCCCCCTATGTTCCATTTCTAGAAGAAACAAATGACAAGAAAATCTGGTGTTCTAGGTCTTTCTAAAAATAAATATCTTCTAGGACTGTTCCTAGGAACATATTCAGTCTACCGTTCACATTCCTTGCACTTCATAATGGTTTTAGAGGAGCAGGGAGGTGACCCAGATGACCTGCAGAGTCCTGTGTTACAAAGGAAGCATGCACTTATTTTACCTGCTGTGAACTTAACGATAGAAGGATAAATTGTTGATATATTTTAGGATTATTTTAAACAAGAATTGAAAACTGAAGTTGGTAATGATATTTTTACCATCAGCATCATCATTATTACTAATAACAGCTAATTTTAAATTATGTACCAGCTGTTCTTTTGAGCATTTTACCTACCTAATATTCTATATATCCTTTCTTCCCTGCAATCCCCATTTCACAAATGAAGAAAGAAAACAGGCTCACTGAGGTTAAAGTTATTTTGACCAAGATCACATAGCTAGCAAGTGATAGGGCCAGGATTTGAACCCAGTTCTGCCTATAGGCCCTTAGGTTCCTAACTACTGTTCTGTAATATTTTCTTTGTTGAGTATTCCCATTTAACTGAGGAGGTACCATTTTGTTCCCAGAATAAACATTGTTACAGTTTTAACAGGATTCAGGAAGCAGTTCTTATAATTAGGTTTCTAAAATAAGAAATTAATCTGGTAGCTGACAAGTTTGATTAATAAGTTTTATTTTAAAAGCACAATACTATCTTAAATCAGAAGGAAGAAAAATGTATTTATTGAACAAAATTACTTTGGTGGTCCGTTTTTGTAAAATTCCTGGTAACTCAGGAAGCATTGTCTGTGCCCTTTTAGACATTTCACAACCATATGGCAGGAGGGGGAAATGTAAACTGAAATACAGTTTCATGCTTTAGCACATCGTTTGAGGAAAATACAGCTTGTTCCCCCATGACCTTATAAAGTAATGAGAAGACTGCATGGGAATGAAGGGAGAAAGAAAGGAAAATTTATTGTTTTAACAGTGGTTATATACTTTGAATGGCCTAAGGAGTTACTGTTACTTGTTTTGTAAAAGAGTAAGCCATCTTCTCTGATACCATGGAGATCTCATTGACTAGAGTGGTAGCCCCTAGAGCTTATAAGGATTTCCTTTCAGCTTGGACTTAATCCTTTTAAGCTCCTAGCTACAGGGACAAATGTTGATTTTCAAGGTAGCATTTTACCACATTGAATTTGTTTGAAAAATGATTCAGTCATTTTCTGCCTTATTCTTAAATGTTGCTGTGTACATCGTGTTTCTAGGTAGGTGAGCCCGTGAAACAATATGAAGAGAAGAAAATAGCCTTTTAAGGAAACTGGCCCACAGAAAGGATGGCCTTCTTGGACAATCCAACTATCATTCTAGCTCATATTCGACAGTCACATGTGACCAGTGATGACACAGGAATGTGTGAGATGGTTCTCATTGATCATGATGTTGACCTAGAGAAGATTCATCCTCCTTCAATGCCTGGAGACAGTGGGTCAGAAATTCAGGGAAGCAATGGTGAGACTCAGGGCTATGTATATGCCCAGTCAGTCGATATTACCTCAAGTTGGGACTTTGGTATTAGAAGACGCTCAAATACAGGTAAACATTGCCTTTTAGTCATGTCTTCTGAGCTTTAAATCAGTAAACAATCTTATAGAATAATGCATAATGTTGGCATGGGTTTAATGGGGAAAGTTACTGTGCATTAACAGGAATGTGCATGTATTACACTAACAGTGAGTCTAAGCAATCTCTCCATCTCTGCGACTGTGAATGGAGAGAGTCTCTGGAGTGATGCTGTTAGAAGGAGGTAGACAGAAGAGGGATAAGGAAGCAGACAGAGGAAGAATAGGTGAAAAAGTTGGCTATGAGAGGAGCGTTCTGTTTCTAAAAAGTGACTGTGTAGAGAGGGAAGTGGACTGTTTCGTGTATCTTCACAGAGCAACATTATTCCCAGTAGACAGACTACCTGGAGGCAGATTTCAGGTTGACATGGTAAAGAAACTTTAATACAGAGAGCTGACCAGCCAAGGGTGCTGCTGCCCGAGACAGTTCTTGCCCTGGAGGAATTGTAGCGGGGTATGGGGTTCGGAGGGAGGCTACTGAATATTTGTTAGGCCTGCTTTTAGTAGGAATTCCTACACTGGGTGTGAGATTAGAAAAGGTGCCCTGTTTTTGATACATTACCATTATTTAGTTGATCTCTACCCTTTGATAATTGTGGCTTGAAAATGCTCAACTTTAGCATATATCTATTTAGTCGTTAGCTTTGAAACACTTATCATTCCCCTTTTCCAGCTTAAGTTTTTTGGGAGCATTTCAAGGGCAATGTGATAAACGAAGTCCTTTACTTAGATAAATTATTTAGACTTTATAATCTAGTTCAAATATGACAGGGTATTCTACAAAATAATTTTTTTTTTTAGATAATCAAAAAAAATAATCTCCTAATCAGTAGCAATAACCTGCTAACTCCCAGGAAAAGTAACGGCAGGATATATAGTAGAACATTGAAAATATTTATATGTTTATTTTCACAGTCCAAATGTAAAATGTATGTAAAGGAGTACTGCAGGTAGAGCAGGATACAATTCACAGTGCAAAGCATGTTAAGGTTTTGGTTCAGAATTCAGCATTCTGTGACATCTACAAAGAATAATTTGCTCTTGTGATGAAAATAATTAATAGCATTTCCCAGTATCTAAAGGAACTTTTATCAAAATAGGATTTGAGTGAAGGTTTGAATATAATTTAGAACCATTGATTCTAGGTTCTCTAGTTGAAACTGACTTCCTTGCAAGTTATTGAGATGATATCTTTTATGACAGGTTGAATGGATTTCAGTAGGAGAATGCTGCTAAATTGAGAGCTTTATGATTATATTACTTTGCTGTACCCTTCACATTTATTAATTGCAATTGAATGTATTTTTCTTCCGTGGAATTTGGTTAGATATAGTGACATTGTCAGAATGCTTTTGCCAGCATAGTTTAATTTTCTGGCAAGATTAGTTTCAGTGTTTCCCTACCACAAGGCTAAGGCAGGAATGTAAGATTTCCTATCTTGGAAATGGTTGCAAGAAAACTTTATTTTATTTATTTATTTTATTAGCGTTGTGCCAGGATAGGAAGTTGAAGATTAGCAAGAGGAAACTAATTTGAAGAGGTGACATCAGTTGTGACTTTCTTTTCCATTGTAGTCTCCGTTTGCAGCAGTTGTTAGTGTATGCTGGACAGTATTTCTTTAAAAGATCAGTTCACTGACTTTTGAAGGTTGATCAGCCAGTGGTAATATAATCACAAATGCACAATTTTAGATGATGCTTTTGTTATTGTTGTTGGAATTTCTTAAGCTAGTACTTGGATGCTAATAATTAATTAGGATTGTGAGGTATCCTAGCGACCAGGGAATTTACTTTTTAATCCTTTCAGCATATCTTAAAATTTTGTATAAGAAAAATTGTTCTTTTTAAGATTTGACTAATGTTACAAAGATACAAATCATTTATTTTACTACCTATAAACTGTTTCAGCCCACTGAAGAAAAGCTATGCTAATTTATATAGCTTTGACATTTTATAATTTTCATGATTTTTAGATAAAGGATTTTATATTTAAAACTTTAATAGTCTAGTCTGAGTTCATTTATCTTTAATTTTTGAAACGGGTAGAGTAATTCATAACAGTAATTTTATTCCTGTAATGTAATATTCACTTCAGTTCATTTGTGCATTAAAATTCCTTTAAGACCGTTATTAATGATTTATATAATGAAATGTCATATTAATCACAGAAGTTTTCACATTTTATTATTCTCTTCCATGTTAATACTATCTTTATGATCTCTATTAATGTTTTATATCCTCTAATTTCAATTATAAATCAAGAATATTTTCATGTTTTTGTTGGTATTTGCTTTTCAGGGGTGCCACCTTTAAAATTTTATGACTTTTTCCCTACATATGCAATATAAAACATCTTTATTCATATAAAGGTAGTTAATTATGTCTTTGTTTATAGTAAACTTTCATTGACAAACTTATAGTTATAATATTTCTTTTCAAGCTCAAAGATTAGAACGACTCCGAAAAGAGAGACAAAACCAGATCAAATGCAAAAATATTCAGTGGAAAGAAAGAAATTCTAAGCAATCAGGTAAATTGAAATAATTTTAATTGTTAATTTGAGATTTATATATTTAGTTTATATTATTATATAAGAGCTTTTAATTTTAATTCATCCTTTTAAATCCTCTAGGCAGATACCTCTGTGTTTTAAGCTTTGAACTCTTTCACTTGGGTGCCTTGGCCTGCTGAAGCTGTGTGTTCTTTAGGTCTTGTCTTTTTGGCCACTCCTTCTCCTGGATCACAAGAATTGATGAGTGCAGGGCATATTTTGTAGAAACTGTTGTACCAGTACCTTGTTCTTAGAGCCAAGGTGTACCTATGATTTGGATGGGCCTCTGGATTGTAGGTCCCTCCTGGCAGTTCTAACCTAGACTTGCCCTTGCCTCATTAGCCCCAATAACAATCTTTTTTGCATATATGCTAATTCTTTTCCTTTAGCTTACAGACCATTATGTTGCTGGTATTAGCATTTGCAGTATGTGTTCATGTGGTATGTATTGATACATTAAAAAGCTGGCTGTCTTATATATTTTCAAAGCTTCAGTCTCAGCAGGGAGAGAAGACTTTTTGAGAAAGTACAAAATAGAATGCTATTAAAATATTTTCTAATGTTTTATCATGTTTCCTAGACTTTTTTTTTTTCTTCCTTTGAAATAAATGTCTGCAGTTGTCTTTTATATCTTCTTAGCACCTCCCACTACCACTCTGGCATATAATACATGTCCAATCAATTTTTGCTGACTGACTCCTTTGCTACATAATATTTATGAAACCAGTAATATTAATGATTATCACTTTAACAGCAGCACCTACGTAGTGCTGTGGTAAGTACCTTATGTGCATTACCTCCAATGCAATGGTCTTAGAAGGTGTAGGTATCATTGCTGTCGTTAACAGACGAAACAGAGGGTCACAGAGGCTTAACTTGCTAAAGTTACAAGGCTAGGAAGTGGTGGTGCAGTAGAGCCATGTTTTGTATCTAGCACTGTCTGCACGTAAAGGCCAATCTCTTTCTGCTAAACCATGTCATATAAAGTGGTTATTGCTTTCTCCTACTGCAATTGTAAACCCAGGAGTGTTCAATGGGTATGATTTTCTTAATGATTGCTTCTAAATAACGACTGTTTAGAATGAGAAATCCACTTCTTTCTCTTTTTTGTATCTCACTTCCGTGACTTCCTATAGTTCTTCTTGAATGTCTTTTTAGTTTTGCTCTTGGTACTTTAAAAATCTCTCCAGGCTGGCCTTTTCTGTTGATCTAGTTAATACTTCTCTCCGTTATATTTAGCATAAACTGGAAAACCCTTATATCGTTTATTTTGTCTACTTTCTTCAATATTTTTGTATGTCTTAATGTTTTTCCTATTTATCTCTCCTTAATGAAGTCAGAGCCAGTTTAATAAGCCCATCGCTCCAGCTACCCTTTGTTTTGCCTTCTTCACTTCCATATCTTAAAATGATCATAAATAAATAAATTAATAAATAGAGTAGAGCATCTCAAATGTATCTTCATTAACCCCTTTCACAATGTGAGAAGTAATTTCTTCAACCTACATTTTGATGCATCTAATAAGTTTTGGTACTCCCCTGCCCACTCCTTAAAGTCTAATCCACTTTAACTTTTGTTCAGTGTTTCACAGAATGTGCTGGAGAAACAAATAGTCCCCTGTTGGCTTTCATTTTAACCACACTGTCCATTATGTATATCTGCTTCTCTCTCCCTCAGTTTCCTTCCCTTTATTTCTGTCTCAGAGATTTCAGTAATTGACACTGTGATCTTATTTCTGGAAGAGCTCCTTAATGTGCCTGCCCATGCTTTGAGATGTTGACCTTGATTCTGGCCAGACCAGTAGCCTGCCTGGTGGTTACTCTTGATGGTTAGGGTGAACCTCGTCAATGCACAGAAGAATGCCTTTGAATTTTCTGTTAAGCTGGGTTCTATCATTACCACAGACTGGCACTCTGGTTATCCTGAAATGTGTTAGAAAAGTGGAGTTCGCAGTCCATTAAACATCTCCCTGGCAAATGGATCAGCCATTCTATTTTCACACATCTCTCAAATACATACTCTCTTTTGGCAAGAAATGCCACCACAAAATCATTTTGATATTAATTGGGAATTTTGGCTAGGTAATCATTCATTCATTTCCTCATTCTTTTTCTGCTAATTACATTTTGTGAAAAATCCTTTCATCTGTTTTTTATCTTTGTTTTATTTCATTTCCCACTAGAAGAATCATCATTATGAATATGATGACCTCCCATGGAATGTTCTTTTTCCACACTTATTCTATCTGCTACATCCAGTTTATTCTTTAAGATACTGCCTAAATGCTTCCTTTTCATAGAGGAGTTAGAAGGGATCTTAGAAACCATCTGGTCCATACCTCGAAGTTCTTTATGAACCTACTGACCCATATGCCACGAGACCACATGGTAAATGTAATACCTTATAGTAAGATTCTTTTAGTATTTCTGTAACTAAAACTGCATGGATAAATGTGAAGACGATGTCATTGGAAGACAGCTTTGTCAGGAATAATCTCAAATCAAAGACTAGTATTTTTAATTTTATTGTTTTAAAATGGTGTTGGTATATTATTTACAAAATTGATTATTCTTATTTATTGAGTCATTTAACAAGTATTTCTTTTACAACTTCTGTGTGCGTAGTAATTCTGTGCTAGGTGCTTTGGGGAATACATGATTCCTGTCCTTAAGAAATTTGAAGTCTAATTGGAATTCAAGGCTATTTACATGTGAAGTTAAATAATAACTTAAAACAGTAATGTAGTTTTTATCAGTTACTTATGAATATTCCTGAAGTTTTCTTACTATAACTTCTATTATTGGTTTCTTAAGACAACAGTTCCCAGATACAATGGCTGTATAAAAGTCAGAAATGCACCCAAAAGTACACATTATAATGACATTCTATATACATTTCTAGGCCCTGTCTGTGTAATTCCTGGTTCAGTAGGTAGAGGTTGGGGTCCACAAATATATATTTTTCAGAAGCTCACTGGGTGATTCTGATGGGTAACCAGCTCTGAGCACCACTGAATTATAATATGCCAGCCACTAACTTTACTTCATATTCATGCAAGCAGAGCAAATTAGCTGTTAATATTTCTGTATTATTGGTGGGAAAACTGGAGGACAGAGGCGCTAACTAACTTTCCCAAGTTACTTACTTACAAGTAGTTACAAAGTCAGAATTCTCCTGGCCAGTCTGATCCCAAACACTGTAGTCTCTCCACTGTGCTCCATTCTCTCCCATACCATAGGCAGAAAGGAGCTGCTCCTGGAGCTTTGAATATTGAGGAGTCTTTGGGGTTCCCTTGTACCTTTCTTTCTCTGTGTGTCAGCTACAGCCAATGTTCAGGAAAGGTACCAAAGCTTCTATATTAAAAACTTCCAGTTGAAAATAATGAAAAGCAAGTGAAGTCAAAGTTGAAGAGCAGCTTGAAGTTGAGCAACTCAAGAAGTATAGCTGTGTCTTATGAATGGCTTAGAACCAGGAAGAAGGGCTCTGTGACCTTTTCCAATCTTATCTCTGCTTTTTTGTGACCCTCTGCTCTCTCCTTCCTCCTCCCATTCTGCTACCTATCCCCACAACTACTTTTTCTGCTTTTCTGATCCAGAGTTATTCATTCAACAAGTATTTATTTAGCTCCCACAGTATGCAAAGGCAGTTATGCACTATTATAGGTCTAGAAGGTAGAGCAGTGAACAAGACAAAGTCCCTCCCCTCGTGGAGGTTGTTAGGGAGAAAGGCATTTAAACGAACATAGGAGGTCAGGTGTCAGAATGGGAGAAGTGGCATAGAAAACAATATCCCCCAACTAAGGTCGGTAAGGAATGCTAGGCATGGGATTGTGCTGTTTTATATAGGGTAATCAGGGAAGGTCTCATTAGGAAGGTGGTGGATGAGCAGAGATCTGAAGGAAGTGAAGGAGTGAGCCAGGCAGATACTGGGAGATGAATGTTCTAAGATGAGGGAACAGCAAGTGCAAAGGTTCTGTGGCAGAAGTGTGACTGATGTACTCAAGGAATAGCAAGGAAGGATGCTTGTTGGTTAGAGTAGAGTAAGCAAGGGAAGGAGTGAGGTCAGAGAAGTAAGTAGTGGGAGACCTGATCATGCACAGTCCTATAAGGACCCTGGGTGAGGTGGTTTGATCAGAGTACTGATATGATGTGTGACTTACTTTTTACTTTTTTTTTTCCTAGCTTGAATTTCATTTAAAACAACTATTATAAAATTTTTCAAACACAAAAACAAAGAAAAAAAATTTTCAAACATATACAAAAGTAGAGAGAATGGTGTCATGAACCCCACGTGCCCATCACCCAGCTTCAGCAGTTAGCAATATATGTTTCGTCTTGTGTCATTTAGACATTCACCTCCCCTCCCCTCCCAGATTATTTTTAAGCAAATCCTAGCTATCATATAATTGCATACCTAAATACTTACGTGTTTGTTTATTTATTTATTATTTATTTTATTTTTGGCTGCATTGGGTCTTCGTTGCTGTGTGCAGGCTTTCTCTAGTTGCGGCGAGCGGGGGCTACTCTTCGTTGCGGTGCGTGGGCTTCTCATTGAGGTGGCTTCTCTTGTTGCGGAGCACGGGCTCTAGGCACGTAGCTTTGGCACGCGGGCTCAGTAGTTGTGGTTCACGGGCTCTAGAGCACAGGCTCAGTAGTTGTGGCACACGGGCTTAGTTGCTCTGCGGCATGTGGGATCTTCCCGGACTAGGGCTCAAACCTGTGTCCCTTGCATTGGCAGGCGGATTCTTAACCACTGCGCCACCAGGGAAGCCGTGTGTGTTTTTTAACATGTAATAAAACTGCTCTACCACTATCCTCCAAAAATTAGCAGGAATTCTTTACTATTATCAAATATTTTCCTGATTGTCTCAATTTTTTTCCTGCCACCCCCCATTTTGTTTGTTCAGGTCTAGATCTAAGGTCCACACCTTACTTTTGGGCAATGTGTCTCATTTCCTTTTTAATCTATAGATTCTCTTTCATTTTTTATTCTTGTAATTTATTAGTTGAAGAAACTGGGTCATTTTGTCCCATAGTATTTCCTACATTCTGGCTTTTGCTAATCATATCCCCATGGTTAATATGTTCCTCTGTCCTCTTTATTTCCTATAAACTGGTGGTTAGATCTACAGAATTGCTCAGATTGAAGTTTGATTTTTGGTAAGAACACTGTGTACATGCTGATCTGTATTTCCTATTGCATCATTTTAGGAAACATGGAATGTCTTACTGTGTCTTTTGTAACAAGATTGATGGTGGAATCAGGCCTTACCATCCATTATTAAATTACTCCCATCAGCTGTTCATCTGATAGTTTTAGTGGCCATTAATGAGTATCACCTAGATTCATTATTTCATTAAGAGGTGTGAAATAGTGATTTCTAATTTTATCAACTTGTTTTATATGAAGAACTTTCCCTAATCTATTATTGGCTATCCTCAAGTATAGTCCCTACAAGAACAGCAGGATAAATGCTTGCTTCTTTACCTTTGTCAGTTGTTTTCAGAATGAAGAGTTTGTTCCCTAGCATCCCATGTAGATGACCAATGAGGGTTTTTTTCCCTTTGTATCATTATGCACTCATGGGTTTTTAAGCATAATTTATATTTTTCAATTCATTGCAGTTATTCTTGTTTTATGCTGAAATTGTCCCTTTGTATAGTGAGTCCCTTCACATTTGCTGCTAAGTTCTTTTGACACAATTCCAGTAATCTTTCATAGTTTCCTTGCTTTCTTGTGTAACAAGATGTTGCAGGTTCATCTTGCACATTTTCTTCCCCAAATCTGGAATCAGCTGTTTTTCCAGGGAGTCTTGATTCTTTTTAGTGGTAAATGGCATTAAGAGACCACAACTGAGCTCTAGGGGGGCTCACTGGATTGATTTTTGTTTTCCTTGTAGGCCTTTTCAGGGAGTATAGCTCAGAAAAAAATAAATTTTTAAAGAGAATACATTGTGAGTTAATGCTGATAATTCCAATTCAGATTTAGGAATTTTTACTTTTGATTTTATGTTTATGTATGCTTTCTCATGCTGAAAATCTTGGTTCCAGAATAGAAATACCAATGTTATTATTAACATTATGATTAGTGAAAACAGTTTAAGATTTTTTTTTGTCTTTTTGATATGTTCTAATAGGGAATGTACAGTCAAATTACTATATGATAAAGTTACTTAAAATAATTCCTCTCTTTGTAGTTAAACTGCCAACTAAATATTACACTTAAGTTCATTTTTAATTTTGCTTTTATTTTTAGAGGTTGCACTTTTTCTTTATTAATTACACAAAACATTTACATGGTTGTAAAGTTAAATACATAAAACAGGGTAAACCAGAGAAATCTAGCCTCATTCCTTGTCTTCTACTTTTTTAGATAGTCATTTTAAAAAAGGTTTTGACTTTTCTGTCCACTTACAAATATATATAAGCATATTTACATTCATATTCCCCTCTTTTTAAATTAAAGATAGCATAATACACACTATTTTATGCAATCCATTTTTCATTTAGCAACACATCCTGAGAATTACTCTGGAGCAATACGTAGAGATAGGTTTCATGATGTGGTTGTACCATAGTTTAGCCAACCAGTCCCTTGTTGAGGGATATTTGATCGTTTTCAGGCTTTTGCTGTTGCAAATGGGACTGCAGTGGAAAGCGTCATGCATATTAGTTTAGTTTTGTTTTTTTGCCAGTGTCTCTAGGATCAGAATCCTGAAAGTGGTATTGTTGGGCCAAGGGGTAAATATATGGTTTTCTTCGACATTGTTACATTCCCCTTTATTGAGATTTTGCTGTTTTTCATTCCCTCTAGTAATGTGTCGAGTGTCTATTTCCTGATAGAAGTGGAATGGTATCATAGTATAGTCTTTTGGTTTTTTTTTTTTAATATATGTATTTATTTATTTATGGCTGTGTTGGGTCTTCGATTGCTGTGCATGGGCTTTCTCTAGTTGCGGTGAGCCGGGGCTACTCTTTGTTGCGGTGTGCGAGCTTCTCATTGCGGTGGCTTCTCCTGTTGCAGAGCCCGGGCTCTAGGTGTGTGGGCTTCAGTAGTTTTGGCTCACGGGCTCAATAGTTGTGGATCACGGGCTCTAGAGCGCAGGCTCAGAAGTTGTGGCGCACAGGCTTAGTTGCTCCGCGGCATGTGGGATCTTCCCGGACCAGGGCTTGAACCTGTGTCCCCTGCATTGGCAGGCAGATTCCTTTTTTTTGCGGTACTCGGGCCTCTCACTGCTGCGGCCCCTCCCGCTGCGGAGCACAGGCTCCGGACTCGCAGGCTCAGCGGCCATGCCTCACGGGCCCAGCTGCTCCGCGGCCTGTGGGATCCTCCCGGACCAGGGCACTACCCGTGCCCCCACATCGGCAGGCGGACTCTCAACCACTGCGCCACCAGGGAAGCCCGCCAGGCAGATTCTTAACCACTGCGCCACCAGGGAAGTCCCTCGTAGTATAGTTTTAAATTGCATATTTCTTATTATGAAATGTGGTTGAACATCTTTCCATTTGTTTAAGAGCTCTTTGAGGGGCTTCGCTGGTGGTGCAGTGGTTGAGAGTCCGCCTGCCGATGCAGGGGACGCGGGTTCGTGCCCTGGTCCGGGAAGATCCCACGTGCCGCGGAGTGCCTAGGCCCGTGAGCCATGGCCGCTGAGCCTGCGCGTCCGGAGCCTGTGCTCCGCAACGGAAGAGGCCACAACAGCGAGAGGCCCGCATACCACACAAAAGAAGAGCTATTTGAATTTCTTTTTCTGTGGATATTATATATTTTTTGTCCATTTTTCTATTGGGTTGTTGGTCAGTGTCTTCTCTACTTTGAGAATCTTTATATATTAGGAAGTTTTTATTTTTATTATTTTTTGCGGTATGCGGGCCTCTCACTGTTGTGGCCTCTCCCGTTGAGGAGCACAGGCTCCGGACGCACAGGCTCAGTGGCCATGGCTCACGGGCCCAGCCGCTCTGCGGCATGTGGGATCTTCCCAGACCGGGGCACAAACCCCTGTCCCCTGCATCGGCAGGAGGACTCTCAACCACTGCACCACCAGGGAAGCCCAGGAAGTTTTTATTTTTATGTCATCAGATTTATCAATTTTCTTCTTATTCTGAAGTTTATAACTTTTTTTTTTCTTTATTAAAATTAAAAAAAAATTTGGGCTGCACCAGGCAACATGCGGGAGCTTAGTTTCCTGACCAGGGGTCGAACCCGTGCCCCCTGCAGTGGAAGCGTGGAGTCTTAACCACTGTATCACCAGGGAAGTCCCTATAACTTGTATTTTAAAAGACTCATTGGCTGCTGTGTTGAGAAGAGACAGTGGTCTGGGTTGGGGTGGGGGAGGCAAGGGTGGAAACAAGACCAGTTTGAAGGTGGTGGTAATAATCCAGCTTTGGTAGCTATAGGTGGTTCTGGATTATCTTCTTAAGTTTCTGTTGATGGATAGGATGTGCGAGAAAGAGAAAAGTGGAATGACACCCAAGTTTTTTGCCTAGCAAAATTGAGTTGCCATTAACTGAGAAGAAAATTGTGGGAGGGGCGGGTTTGTGGGGAAGATCAAGAGTTTGGTTACAGACGTGTGAAGTTTGAGATACTTATTGGACATCCAAGTGGAGGTGCGAAATATGAAGTTGAATCTATAATTTTAGGGCGTCTAGGAATAATCATTTAGAAGTTATCAGCATACAGAGGATATTTATTTAGGTTTTCCCTTATTTATTTTTTTATTGAGGTATGCTGTACATATATTGAAATGTATAGGTATTAAATGTACAGTTTGATGACTTTGGCCAAACATACACCTGTGTAACTAGCATTCCAGTCAAGTATACAGCATTTCTATACCCCAGAAAAGTTCCCTCGTGCCTCTTTCTAGTTAGTCTCCTCCCCAAAGGCAATCATTGTTCTGATTTGTATCACTGCAATTTAGTTTTGCCTCTTGTAAAATGATATTTACCTATTTATTTTATTTTATTGGCCCTGCCATGCAACTTGCAGGATCTTAGTTCCTCAACCAGGGATCAAACCCTGGCCCCCGGCAGTGAAAGCCCGGATTCCTAACCACTGGACCAGCAGGGAATTCCCTAAAGTGGTATATAAAATCATAAGACTGGATGAGACCACTGAGGGAGTGAATGTAGATAAAGAAAAGGCCCAAACACTATGCCTTGGGGAATGCCAAAGATTTGAGGGAAGAAGGAGGAAGAATCAGCAAGGAGACTGAGAAGGAGTAGCCTGGACAGCAAGTGAAGAAAAGGATTCCAAAAAGGAACGAGTGAAATGTCAACTGCTACCAAGAGGCCTTGTAAGATGAGGATTAAAAATTGACCAGTAGATTTAGCAACAGGGGAACCATTGGTGACTTCATTGAAAGGTGCTTTGATGAAGTGGTGGAGCCTGAATGCCTGATTGGAGTGGGTTTGTGTGAATGGGAGGAGAAAAATTAGACAGCAAGAATATAGACAACCATTTTGAGGAGCAGAAAAATAGGGTAGTAACTGGGTGGGAGTATGGAAGTACAGGAGAATTTTTTTTTTTTTTAATGAGTAGTAGTTCAGTATCTATATGCTGATGAGACTGACCCAATAAGAAGAAAAAATTGAAAATGGAAGCGAGATGGAAGAGAATTGCTTGATTGATGCCCTTGAGTCGGCAAGAGTGGATGGAATCTAGTGCACAGAGGAGGGGCTGATCTGATAAGGGCATAGGCAGTTCATCCATGTTGTGATGGGAGGGAAGGTGGGAGGAAGTGCAGGTGAGAGCATGCAAAAGTTCTCTTTTGGTTGTTTCTGTTTCTCCGTGATGTAGGAAGCAAAAGAGGAAGTGGGAAAATGTCACAGGTTGAGGGGAGAGGTCTAAGTGTGAATTAGTCTGAGAATGGAAGAGTTAATATATCATCACTTCACACTTAACCCTACTGATAACAGTAGAGTGACTTGGATAAGGGACGTATGTTTGCTACACCTCAGTTTCTTCATGGAGCTGTTGGTAACCTGTCTTTCAGGATCATTGTGAGGATAGGATGAGAAGACACCTGGCATTGTTCCTGGCCCCTAGTAGGTTTTTTGTTTTTACTTTTTCCTAGTAGGTATTTAATAAAAGATTATTCTTTTCCAAAGTGTAGCAATAAAATTATTGATAGAGTACAGGTAGAATAGTACTTCCAATATTTAAAATACCACTTCAATAGTAATCTAAAACTTTTTCAAATGTGCATTAATCTGTTGGTATTAATATATAATTAACATATTAATCTGTTGATCACATGTACTTATATATTCAGAATCTGGATTGGATAGTCAAGTGCCACATTTTAAAAAAGAATTAGATCCTTTTCTCCTGGTTTGCCACTTAAATCTATAAGGACTCGTTTGATAAAGTTCCCCCACTGATTTGTTAAAAATAATTTTGTTACCTTTTTAAAAAGTTCTAAGTGACTATTTCACAATTATGTTTGATCTCAGTTCAAGTTGGCTATGCTCAAGAATAGAATGGGTTGAACTTATTTATTGCACATTTTAAGATCTATGATTGATTCATTTAAAGTGTAAAGTATGGAAATTTTCTAACATCACAAAATATAAAGTATAATGAACCCCCATGTACTTATCATCCAGCTATCACCTTAAATGACATTCAGATTAATATAGAGAATGAAATGATCTTTGAGAAGATATGGAACTAACTTGTCTTGGTTCACTAATGAATAAGTGCTGAAGGTTTTGATTTAATAACTTAATCTGAATTCCTTCAATCATTATTTTATTCATTGATTCATGCAACAAAATTTATTGAAGGTCTACTTTGTTCATTAGTGCCTAATGGCTAAGAGCCATGGCTGGGTGCAAATCTGAGCCCTGCTACTTACTGGCTGTGTGGCCTAGGGCTAATCAAAATATTCTACGCTTCAGTTTCCAGTTGACAGAATTGAGATAATGCAAATATCTACCTCATAAGCTTGTTATGAGGATTAGATGAGATACATTGGTTTGCTCAGTAAATGTTAGCTATTATTATTAAAAATACTCTTTCTCCTTTTCCTCCTCCTCATCTTTGTCATCCAGATTGTGTGCTAGGTGTCATTGGAAAGTGTGAGAGGATTAGGAGGTGGACCTTGACCTTGAAGAACTAGAACTTCAAAACCACATATTAGAGCCAGGAGAGATCTTCAAGATAATCTGGTTTGACAAGTCCAAAGAGGTTTAGTGAATGGTCCAGTATCACACATCTATCTGCTAGTGGCAAAGCCAGGCTGAATCTCAGGTCTCACAGCTGTGGGCGCTCTTACAAAATGGCTGTTCTGTTGGCTTGTCTGCCTTCTGCCCCCTTCCTTAAACCCTAGTCTTTTTAAGTTGACAAACCTGACCTATGTGTTTTTCAGTGCTCTGCTCTTTCAGTGCACAGACATATATGTGAGACTTTTTGCACATATCTGACCTAAACATGTCTTGGACACTCCCTCCTCTGGATTCCAAGGAAGACTTTTTAGGGAAGGTAGACAGGCTATCTCTCTGTGTTGTAATCACAAAGATGTTTTTATCTTCCTCTTGTATCACAGCCCAGGAGTTAAAGTCACTATTTGAAAAAAAGTCGCTCAAAGAGAAACCTCCACATTCTGGAAAGCAGTCAATATTATCTGTACGCCTGGAGCAGTGTCCTCTGCAGCTGAATAACCCCTTTAACGAGTATTCCAAATTTGATGGCAAGGTAAGTCAACGTGAAACTATCCCTTTAGGTAAAACCTCAGTTGGATGGAATTATTGTTGGTTGTTATTCTTATTCTTATTAGATTTAGATTTAGGGTTTCAAAAGGGACTCAGTAAATATAGAATGTCACTCACATTTCCTAAGACTGAGGGTGTAAAAAGGTGTGGATTTGGGCTTAATGTGGTTTCCACAGTAATATGTTTGGGAGGATGAAAACAAAAAACAGTCTGGAGATATATGTGTGTGTGTGTGTGTGTGTGTTTGTGTGTGTGTGTGTGTTCCTGTTCCTGTCTTATCTCCTAAGTGTTTCTCTCCTAAGGTTTGGGTTAGTTGGGCTGTGATTAATCAAGGTCTGACTGTTTGGAAAGCCATGAAAGTGGTTCTGGGGGATGGTTTGGGTTGTCTTGTCTGATTCTTGATTATAACTCCAGAAATTGTAGAGGTGAGAGCTTCATTTCAGAATTCTAAGACATTGCTTTGCATGTCAGTGTTTTATTGAATCTTGTTGTCTGACACTGGCTATGCAGGATGGCTTAATTTTTTCCTGTTTGTTCTGACAGTTTGCAGTTGCTAAATTAAAGTGTGTTTGTTTTCCTTTTAGAAAAATGGCCACTATTTTAGGTGGAATATAGTTCTATCAATACATGCAGCACCCTCTCTTACCCATTCCCTGCCATTCTTTGTCTCTGTGCTGAGCTGAGCTGGGTTTCTTTCAGGACAGTAGCAGTTGATTTTTATATTTATTGCCATTATGTTTGCTGTCTGGCAGTCGTGTGGGCGTGCTGAGTGATAGCTTGTTGCCTGGGGGGATTGTGTACAATTTTTCTTATTTCAACACCATTGCAATTAATAAAGACACAGTTCTTTGCACTTTTTATAATCAAGTCCTGGTTATATGCTGGTTCTGTCCGTTGTCACCTGAGCAAGGAGATGTTTTTTCTTTGAAACACTTTCACCTCATACAATTCAGCATGTTTCCATTGCTTTAAGTAAGCATATATGGACATTGGCACATGAGGTTATTGATGTTGGCGGGGAAGGAGAACAAAAACTAGAAACAAAATGCATAAATAGTATAAAATCCTAATATGCTCAGGAGTTTTCTCCAAAAAACATAAGAAAGTACTTCCAGTAAATTAGAGATTGTATCCTGTGAAGAGCTGCTCTTCAGCCTGCCCCTGCCACCTTTTCCTGTTTCTTCTTGTGGAATGCAGCAAAGAGAAGGAAGGGTCCCCCTAGGGGACAGGAATGTCAGCCTCTGGAAACTAGTGAGTTGGACTGTAGGGGATTTTTTTCTTAACTACTACAATCGATTCATTTAGATATGTGAGATGTTATTATTGGGATTAGGTTACATGGCTAGAATTTATTTGCTTCCATTGCCTATCATTGTTTGAGGATGCAGTTAATTGCTGGAGTAATTAGTATTTGATAATGCTGTGATGCCAACAAAGTAGCACAGACCTTTTAAAATACTATATTCTAGAATTTTCATTATACTATTAGATTCTATTATAAATTACTTAGGATTATCCAAATCTAACCTTGTTAGAAGGTTGTGAACTCTGCTTGTTATATATACCTAACTTGAAATTAAAAAATAAAATAAAGAAGCCATCTCCTCAGTCACAAAGGTATTATTTTTGCTAGGTATGTGTTTACACTTATGACTCTCGATGTTTTTGTCATATCAGGTCTATTTTTAATCAGCAAAGGATGTGAGCATGGCCCAGTCACCATTGCACAATTGATTAAGAAAGATTTATATATCGATAAGTCTGTCTTGTGACGCAGTGCTATTTTTTTATTATCCTACATATTACAATTGCTAAAACACAATTAAACCCATGTTCTCATCTATTATTTAATATTGATGCATTTGGCAGATGTGTAATGAAAGTGGCTTAATATTTGAAGGATATTGTATTGTACATATTAAATTAGTCTATCTTTGTGAAATGCATCAATATGATATTCAATGACATCTCAATGATTAATAGAGAATTATACTTGAGTCAAGCCTTTTCGTAACCTAGAAATTAAAATGACTATTCAAATAACACCTCAAAATGATGAAATTAGCATTTTGTGATTGCATAATAATGGGATTGTAGTAGTTATAACAGCACCATGGCTGCCTCGAGAGTTAAGATCATGTCAACCCCTTGATAATAAAGCCTTTTCTGTGAGAGTCGACTTTAATAATTTCCAGATTGATTCTTCCCATAAATCATTTGACGTTCAGCACTAAATTTTTGTTACTGTTGTAACTTAGAATTATTTTATTTTTATTCAGCTCATATTTAAGAAGTGAAATGAGTGTCCTGTTTTAATGATTCACCATCTTGTCATTGAACTCCCTGTTTCTTGCCTCAAATGTAAGAGTTTCTCATGTTTTTTGATAGTCCCCCCTCTTTTTTTTTGCAAAGGTTTGTTAAAGCCAGTAAAATATGTGGTTCTTTCCGCTACAAATATTCACAATGCTTTTCTTGGGAATAACGCTTGCCTTATTTACATAATTAACTGAGTTACTTAGGTCTCTTGGGCAAATGGTACATAATTGGGGAGAGAAGGGGACAGGGAAGAGTTTGGGGTCTAATTAAATATGCTAAAAAACTACTTAATTATCTATTTCCTCAAGAGACTAACTGCTGTGAAATCCTCCTTATGATTAAACTAGCATTGGATTTGAAAAAAGGATTTTGTTTTTGGTGTGGCTTTACAGTTACACTGTAAGTAAGCAGGCATCTTTAAGGATTTGTGCAAACTGAATTGTTGGTTTTAGTGATTCTAAGGGTAAGCATCTCTTAGTTATTGTACTAAATTAAAGCGAATACTTTTAAATAGTTTTTGGTTCCTGTAGCTGGTTAATAATTTGATTTTTTTAAAACGGTGGTTGGTTAATTTCTTGAAGGCATGTAGTCGAGAGGGAAAGGCCGTACTTAGGTATATGCTTTATTGTAATTTTTACAGTTTTTTGATCAGGTTAATTACTATGTTTATATTATCTTTTTGACAAATTGGCAATGCTATCCGTGACTGTTTTAGATTCATAGGTTATTAATAACTCTGTTTACTGATCATTTGAAAAAAGACCAGGACAGATTGCAAGTGGTTTTAGGGAATGCTTAGCCGGACAAGGCAAAACCAGGCTCAGCCATCTGCCTAAATTCTTTGGGCTTGTTAAAAACAGGACTTCTGAATAGCTTCATTAACAAAACCAACCTCTGTTTTAGAGGTGAGGCAATAGGAAAATTCCTGTGTCAGTCCTGATCTCACTGAAAGTGGGAAATGTTGGGCGTGACAGGGAGTTGCTCTGAAGCGATGGAGTGACAGGCAGTGAACGTTCAGCACTGATTTAAGTGCCCCTGAATATGTGGATTTCTGCCCTGTCTTTCCACCTTTTTCAAAAGAGGTCTTATTTTAAAAAGTATCTAACCCTTTTCCCATGCCTTATCACTTGAGAAGCTTTAGCTAGTACATCGTCATCACTATTTTGTTTAAACTGAGTTTACAAATATTATCATCATCAGTAGACCCTTAGAAGTTCAGATACCCATCTCCAGTCAGTACAGTTACTAACAAAGAAATGGTACTGATTATCAGTTGTGTCACCTCAGTCAGGTTTTTCACCTCACTGAATCTGTTTCTTTACCTATGCAAAGAAATTAAGAGTTCCTTCCTAACAAGCTGATGAGACCGTCGAATAGGATAAAGCACCTAGCATGGGGAGAGGCAGTGTAATTTAGTTTGTAAGCAGATCTATTTTGTAGTAAGGTCTGAGTTTAAATCCTAATTCCACCACTTAGTGGTATGACTTCAGGCTAGTTACTTAACCTCATGAAGCTGCAGTCCTCGTATGTGGAATGAGATGGTGGTAGTGTGTCTTCCTGATGAGTATTGAGATAGCACATAGAAAGTGCTCAGCAAATACCCCACTTCTGCCTCTTTCTCTCTCTGTAAAGGGTGCAGGCCAGTGATGCTGTCTCTCCTTTGTACTTCATTAGATTGTTGACAGGATCGAGTGAGAGGAAATGTGCTCTTAAAACTAGGACTTTAGCATCGTTACACAAGATGTACAGCAGACTGGGTGAAGGTGGTCCGCTTGTAGAAGTCCAGGGAGTCAGTCCAGTGGGGTTTTGACCTTTAACTTGAAATAGGAAGATTAAGACAAGTAATTACTTCCTTTTTTTGTTTGTTTGTTTGCAATGGCTATTTTGTAAACATCAGGTGAGAGGGTAGTTTGATACTAGTAATTGCTTGGCAGTTTAGTAAAACGTTAAATATTTTACTTATTTGACTTAGCTAAATTATACTCTAAATATAAGGAGCATGTTTGCCTTGACAAGTGCTTTAAAAAGCAGAACCAGTGCTAGTTCATACAGACAACTGTGACTTTGATTGTGTTAACTTGCTAGAAAGTAACCATTTCTCTGTTAGAAACTGTTTTAACAGGGAAGCTGCAGAGAGCATGGGGGAAGGGATAATTCATGAGTGCTAATTGCTTGGCTGTTAATTTTCATAAGTGTTGATAGAAGCAGTTCCTTAAATTAAACTTTGTTTAAAATGTATCAGGGGAAATATTCCACAGTGTCGAGCCTGAAGTGAAAATTAATATGAATGCTGTGGCAATTAACACATACTGGTTAATAGCTTTTAGCAGCATTTTGGGATGATAGTCCTTAAATACATTTTTGCATGCTGCTCTTGTTTCAGCATTGTTCCAGTCTATGTCTGGATAATTATGAAAAAATGTTTTCTACAATCATTGGCATTAAATAGCTGTCTTCAAAGGAAGTCACTTAAAACTTTGCAGAAAGTGTGAAGCCACTGAGAAATGTTGCAAACTCAGAAAAGGTCAGCGAATTGCCTTTAGAGGAAAATGCTCCTCATCTGAACTTGGAATATTTGCTATTATCGTGGGAATGGTCCCCTCTAATATGTTAAGCTACTTTAGTTTCAGGATCTCTTTCCGAAAAATTATAACCTGGACTTCTTAGTGCTGGTTATGTTTCTAGACAACAGCTTTTGCTTATTGCTGCCTGAGCTGAGGCATGGCCTTGAGCCTAAGGACCTTCTGGCTTTTGACCTTGCTTCTTTCCTCTGACCAACATTTCTGCCCCCTCCCACCCTCCACCCCCACCCCGCCCCGCCCCGCCCGATGCAGTTGGCTGCATTGGTCTCAGAGAGAGAGAGAGAGAAGGAATATCTAAAGTAACTCTGTATTTTGAATTAGGAGCTGTTTGTCTCTCTTTTCTATTGGCTTTATTTTACATACCTTTTTCAGTAAAGGAGAGTAAAGTCCCAACATCATTTCAGCAGTTACTTTCTTGGCAACTTACCTCTGTAACTGTATTTTGTTAGTCTTCCTTTTTATAGACCAGTTTTTATTAGTCTGTTCTAGTTCTAAAGCAAGATATTACGTATTTACTACCTTTTTACACACCGTGGTATACCAATAAAAGGACCAAATTCATTAATTTAAAAATGTCTTAAAAAATTTTTTTTAACTTCTTTTTTTTGTGGTATGCGGGCCTCTCACTGTTGTGGCCTCTCCTGTTGCGGAGCACAGGCTCCGGACGCGCAGGCTTAGCGGCCATGGCTCACGGGCCCAGCTGCTCCGCGGCATGTGGGATCTTCCCAGACCGGGACACGAACCCGCGTCTCCTGCATCGGCAGGCGGACTCTCAAACCACTGCACCACCAGGGAAGCCTTCATTTTTTTTTTTTTTAATAAATTTATTTATTTATTTATTTTTGGCTGAGTTGGGTCTTCGTAGCTGCGCATGGGCTTTCTCTAGTTGCGGTTAGTGGGGGCTACTCTTCATTGCGGTGCGCGGGCTTCTCATCGCGGTGGCTTCTCTTGTTGCGGAGCAGGGGCTCTAGAGCGCAGGCTTCAGTAGTTGTGGCTCACAGGCTCTAGAGCGCAGGCTCGGTAGTTGTGGCGCATGGGCTTAGTTGCTCTGCGGCATGTGGGATCTTCTTGGACCAGGGCTTGAACCCGTGTCCCCTGCATTGGCAGGTGGATTCTTAACCACTGCGCCACCAGGGAAGCCCTAAAAATGGATTTTACTGAGATTATTTCCCCCTTACCATTATACTAATGCAGTGCTCTTCCTGTTGCTCGACATTATACTGAAAATCCTGAGGGCCGACTTCGGGATTTTTGCCTGGGTGGTATTCAAAATGAATTAAATAGGAATCTTACAACAAAAAGAAAGCATTTTCAAAAAAAAAAAAGCATTTTCAGCATCCTATTCTGAAGTTAAATTCTCAAGGCTTAGCTCTTAAAACTATCTTATTCCACTCTGAGCTCTTTCTGTCCAGGCCTCATTTCTGCAGTTTGTTCTGAGCCCTGCCAGTCTGTGGAGGCTTCCTCTGATTGTGGAGCCATCTTCTAGAAACTCCCATCAGAGGTAGAATTCACCATCAACTCAGAGGCTTTTCAAAGGAAGGCAGAATTTTGCAGTGGGAAGAACATGTTTGTCAGGCTTGGGTTAGAATTCTAACTTTGCCATTTACTTGCTGTGTGATACTGGGCAAATCACTTTGCCTCTTTAAGCCTGTTTTCATATCTATAAAATGAGGTTAATGATACTTATCAGAAAATGTTGTTGTGAGTATTTAATGAAAATTATAAATGCATACATAGCAAGGTGCCTGGTATATGGTCAGTGCTAAGAGATGTATTCGTTTCCTTTTACCACATTGCCATTCATTTACTTCTATTTAGTGAGGGTCTACTATGTGCCAGGCACTATTAAGTAAAATCTGGATACAGTCGTGAGCAAAAACAGATCTGGTTTCTGACCTCATGAAGCTTCCTCTCTTGGCAGGAGGTTAGATGTTATGTAAATAATCACCAAACAAAGTGTAAAATTGCAGTCATAGTATATATAATCAAAGCCAATTAATTACCAAGTTCCAGGAGAGATACTTGGGGCTTTTAGAGAGTTATCGTAAGGGCATCTGACCTAGTCTGGGGGGGTCAGAAATGGTTATCCTTGTGAAGGTGCCTCTTGACCTGAGAGCTGAAGGCTAAGAACTAGCTAGGTTAAGTGTGAGGAGAAAGAACATACAGAGGATCTGAGGCAAGGACGAGCTTGGAAATATGGAGGAACTGGAAGAAAAGGCTGTGTGACTGGAGACCCAAGGGTGAGGTAGATTGTGGTGCAAGGTGAAGCTGCAGGGGCAGACCACAAGTGGCTGGTAGAAGTGTCCTCTGTAATCTAAGAATATGGGAAAGCCTTGAACAAGTTTAATGAGGAGGGAAGGTAATCAGATTTGTATTTTGAAAAGATCACTGAAGCTCTGCTGAAGGGAATACACTTGAGAAGGGTTTGTGAGGCTAGAGAGACCAATCAAGAAACATTTTGCAGTGATCCAGGTAAGAAAGACGATAACTTGGGCGTACTTATTGGAAATGGATAAGGAGTAGATGAATGCAAGAGATATTTAGTTGGTAACAGTGATAGGACTTGATGATGGATTGATTATATGGCAGGGAATGGGGGAGAAAGGAGTTTCAAGGATGATTTCTAGATCAGATCCTGGCTTGAGGAACTGAATAGACGATGATACCATCCCTGAATTAGGAAGCACTGAAAGAGGGCCGAGGATGAGGCAGACGTTACCATCTTGAGCTGGTTTGGGCCTACTAATGACAGATCATAGCCTGTTACCATGTCCTTGAAGACACTACACATACTCTCTTTCGGAGGGGATAGGGTGCACCCTGTTTGTTTGGTTTGTATTTGGGGCATCTGAGGCAGTGGTATCTGAGATGAGAGTGGGCTGGGAGGCAGGAGCCTCTTTTTTGCTTGCACTTCATAGCCAGCTTTGGAACTTTGGCTAAGGAATCGCCCCAGAAGTGGGTCACCTCTTCTCTGAGACAGGGCTATACTCTCAGATGCCTCACCCAGCTCATCAGGCCATTAAGAGGAGAAAATGAGAGAGTAATTTTAAGTGAGGCAGATGTCAAGTGTCATTTAAGAAAATATACTGATTGTAATTCTTGGACGTTAGGGGAATAAGAGGTAAAATGTGGACATATTTTTGTTATAACGAGATTCCTGTTGTGGTACTACCCTCTTCCTGGCTAATTAATTACAAGATTAGCAGGTGAAATCTGGTTGGAATGAATATCAAACACTGAGTCCCCAGGGAAAGCATGGGAGACAATCTGTTTTATAGGTGTGGTGGAGACTGGGGATGGTGGGATTTTATACTGAGCTTTCTCATCTGGGGCACCTCGCTCTGCATAATTTGCAATGGAGAGATTATCTAGTCGCTCAAAGTACTAGGCCCTGATTTTATTGTCTTGAAAACAGCTATCCAGAAATATCAAATGACAGCTTAGGGTCACCCAGCTGGGCATAGAATCTAGGTGTTCTGATCCTTAGAGATTTTAATTTTCATTCTTAATGGCATTCGTATTTACAAAATGGAAACCTGAGTTCAAGTACTGGAAGACCATGTGGTGGAAAGAACACAGACATGAAAGATGTTTTAGCCCTGGCCATACTATGGAGTCTGGGACAGGACACCTCCCATCTCTCTGACAGAGCCTCAGTTTCTGCATGTTTAGAATGAGGAACTTGACTTAGGTGATCTCTTGGATTCCTTTTGGCTTTAAGATTCCATAGTTTTGTGATTGGGAGGTAATTGACATCAGTGACATGTAGAAGGTTATAGATGGGAAAACTTGAACTCTTAAAGAATTGATCTTCTACATATATGTTGCTACTTTCCTCTTTTAATTGATCATAACAAAACTGTGATGGAGGGAGCATTATCTCCATTTTACAGATGAGGAAACTGAGGTTCAGAAAGAGAAAGTGACTTGCTCAAGGAGATCTCACTAGTATTTGGCAGAGCTGGTATTCAACTCCTTATTCCATTACCACAGCTTTCTTTCTTAGACTTTTACAGTCACTGTTATGCAGGAAACAAAATATTATTAATAATTGAAATTTTTCAAAATTTAAAACCAAAATAATTTTCCCTTTACCAGTGGACTTGAAATCTGACAGACTGGTTTAGCTCTTATTATCAATTGTGTCTGTTGGGTGAGTTATTGCATTTTGTAAGCCTCAATTTTCTTACATGTAATAAAGAAATGATGAGATACAGGGGCTGGGGAAGGGGAATGCTTTACACACCAAATCTAGTGTATGTCCCACAGATGCTTTTTTCTTTCCACTGATCTTCCTGGTATGCAGAGTGGATTCATTCATCCGTCCATCCATCCATCCAACAAATTATTTACTAAGTGCCCACATTGTACTGGTTCATTTTAAATGTTTATGACATACTGGCTCTGTGGGCACTGATGAATCAGACAGGGCTAACCACCGTAGAGGAATTTGAA